>NC_052508.1:71606222-71799711 GCF_014356525.2 Nilaparvata lugens | reverse complement strand
TCCAGTGCTGTTTAAAGTCTAGGACTATTAGCTAAATCCCGAGCTCGGAAAACGGCCCTAAGTTTTAAAAGAATATTTTTCCCAATCTTCAATATTCCAAAAGTCTCAAATGGAACAAATTCTAAGGAACAATGGACCTGTTTAGCTATTTTTACTTTCCTTGCCCTATTACCATAGGTAAGGAAAGTATTGCTTTCCAAAAAAAATTAAGGTACCCCAATTTCTTAATTTCTATACGTTTCAAGGTCCCCTGAGTCCAAAAACATGATTTTTGGGTGTTGGTCTGTGTGTGTGTATGTGTGTGTGTGTGTATGTGTGTGTGTATGTGTGTGTGTGTATGTGTGTATGTCTGTGAACACGATAACTCCATTCCTAATTAACCGATTGACTTGAAATTTTAAACTTAAGGTCCTTATACCATAAGGATCTGACAATAAGAAAGTCAATAAAATTCAATTCAAGATGGCGGAAAAAATGGCGGATAATTACTAAAAAACATGTTTCTCACGTTTTTCTCGAAAACTGCTCTAACGATTTTCTTCAAATTTATACCATGGATAGCTATTTATAAGCCCTATCAACTGACATGAGTCTCATTTTTGGGAAAATTGCAGGAGCTCCATAATATTCTTGAGAAAAATGGCAGATAATTACAAAAAACCATGTTTTTCACGATTTTCTCAAAAATTACTTGACCGCTTTTTTTAAAATTCATACTCTGTATAGTTATTTATCAGCTCTATCAACTGGCATGAGTCTTTTCCCTGGAAAACTAATGGGGGTCCACCCCATCCTTGAGAAATGGACGTTGTAACCTCCTTCTAGTGCATGAGGTAGGTAGGTACAGCAGTTTATAAAAGAACACAGTCATAGTCTAGATATTTCATCTGTAGAACAGCTGTTTCGACGACTTTTGAAAAAATCTGGTGTGGCGCACTCACACAACTTTCCTTGCTCATATTTGAAACTGCGATCAGACTTCTGTATATGTGTATATAAAATCGTTTTCAAAGTACTTTTTCTTTGTGTGAATAATTGTGAAATTCGATGATTTTTTTAGTCGTCATTTTTTCAAAGTCGTCAAAACAGCTGTTCTACAGATGAAATATCTCGACTATGTGTTCTTTTTATGAGCTGCGCTACCTACCTACCTCATGCACGAGAAGGAGGTTACTAAGTCCATTTCCCAAGGATGGGGTGGACCCCCCATTAGTTTCCCAGGAAGGAGACTCATGCCAGTTGATAGAGCTGATAAATAACTATACAGGGTATGAATTTGAAAGAAATCGGTCAAGTTATTTTTGAGAAAATAATGAAAAACATGGTTTTTTAGTAATTATCCGTCATTTTTCTCGAGAATATTACGGAGCTCCTGCAATTTTCCCAGGAAAAAACTCATGTCATTTGATAGGGCTTATGAATAGCTATCCATGGTTCAAATTTGAAGAAAATCGATAGTGCCGTTTTCGAGAAAACCGTGAAAAACATGGTTTTTTAGTCATTATTCGCCATTTTTCTCAAGAATATTACGGAGCTCATGGAATTTTCCCAGAAATGAGACTCATGCCAGTTGATAGTGCTTATGAATATCTATTCATGGTATGAATTTGAAGGAAATCGTTAGAGCCGTTTTCAAGAAAACCGTGAAAAACATGGATTTTTAGTCATTATCCGCCATTTTTCTCAAGAATATTACGGCGCTCCTGAAATTTTCCCAGAAATGAGACTCATGTCAGTTGATAGGGCTTATAAATAGCTATCCATGGTATAAATTTGAAGAAAATCGTTAGAGCCGTTTTCGAGAAATACATGAAAAACATGGTTTTTTAGTAATTATCCGCCATTTTTTCCGCCATCTTGAATTGGATTTTATTGAATTTCTAATTGTCGGATCCTCATGGTATAAGGACCTTAAGTTTAAAATTTCAAGTCAATCGGTTAATTAGAAATGGAGTTATCGTGTTCACAGACATACACACATACAAACCACTCTCTGTCTCAGACAGCACCGTATCGCGCATGCGTTAGCAACGGGTTTTTCCCGTTCCATTCAGTCAGTTCTTTGAATGTAACGTTCTTTGTGATGATGGTTACCGAGCACTGTAACTGGAGCCAATCGTCATTCTATTTGATGAAAATATTATTATCCAATGATGATTTATCATTTACTTCAATATATTATTATTTTATTTAATAAAAGAAAGAGTACTTTTGAAAAATATAATTAATAAAATATAACAGTTGTTATTTAACTGATGTTAAAAAACACTATAACTAAGTCAGCATATTGTCATTTCAAAACAAAAACCGAACCCTCAACCTCCCCTTTTACATTTAAAACATCAATAAACATAACTATTTGAAAAACCTCTAATCCCTTCCAGCATATTGCAATTTCAAAGCAAAATCCTAACCTATCTTTCCACTTTTGAAAATATATCAAAAAGCATAGTTCTACCTGGACCCTAGCCCTTTCTAGCATATTGCAATTTTAAAGCAAAAACCTAACCTAACCTTATGGAACATTATTAAATATAATCCAAAACAACCTAACCACTAACCCCTAACCCCTTCACATTTAATAATTTAGATTTCAGAGCAAAATCCTAACCCCCTAACCTATCCTTTCACATTTGAAACATCAAAAAACATGACTCTAACTGCACCCTAGCCCCTTCTAGCATATTGCAATTTCAAAGCAAAAACCTAACCTATCCTAATAACACATTATTAAATATAACCTGAATAAAACCTAACCTCTAACCCATTCACATTTAATACTTTGGGATTTGTTCGTCATCTTTAGAACAAAACATAAACATTTGGTTCATTTCATGAACATGTTCACAAAAATGTGGTTCATTTCATGAACATGTTCACAAACATGTGGTTCAGAGCAAAATCCTAACCCCCTAACCTATCCTTTTACCTTTGAAACATCAAAAAACATAACTCTACCTGGACCCTAGCCCCTTCTAGCATATTGCAATTTTCAAGCAAAAACCTAACCTATCCTGAAAAAACATTATTAAATATAACCTAAATAAAATCTAAACCCCTAACTCTTTCACATTTGCAAATCGTACACTACCATTATAACGTGGACCTCACTATAGATACTCAAAGAATACTTTTGAATAACTATGTTATAACTGTGACTGTTGCTGGCCGTTACTCTGTTTCTGAGACAAAGAGAAGCTCCTACACACATACACACACACACACACACATACACACACACACATACACACACACACATACACACACACAGGCCAACACCCAAAAATCATTTTTTTGGACTCAGGGGACCTTGAAACGTATAGAAAACATGAAATTAGGGTACCTTAATTTTTTTTGGAAAGCAATACTTTCCTTACCTATGGTAATAGGGCAAGGAAAGTGAAAATCATCGAATTTCACAATTTACACAAAGGAAAAAGTACTCTGAAAACAATTACCGGTATTTAATATACATCACTGTCTCTAATGTCAATACTGAATGAGATTCATATTATATAATAATCACAATGGTCTGTTTCTCCTTAAGTTGGTTTCCAATTTCTCTCATATACACATATAAAGTAGTCTGATCGTAGTTGCAAATATTTTGCCGCCAATCGTCATTATGTTATTCCCCTAAATTATTCTCGTCTAAGAATGAGGCTTACAGAGTTACAGACTTACAGTTCAGTGAGCAAGGAAAGTTGTGTGAGTGTACCACACCAGATTTTTAATATAGGCTATTCACATCTGAAAACTAGACTGTTGCAGTGTTAATTGGAATAATAGGCCTACTGCATTATTTTTAAAGACTACTTCCACAAACCATAAAAATACGAAAATCAAATGCATAGAAGCAGTCTTTCTGCTTGCGTATTTTCACAGCCGTTTCCTGAAAAATTACAATTTAATTGACTGGATTATTGTAAAACGCATGCCTATATCGTGATTAAGGTCAAGTTTCAAAGTGTTTGTGTTGAGTGGATTACTTACCGGTACCTGATGATTACTCATTATTACACAGAATGTAGAGGTCTCCAGAGAAATATTTTCAACAAATTTAATAAATGTTGAGTGTTGTAGTTGACAGCTGAGATGAGTGGTATGCTACCTAGGCTAGAGAGGCTACAGTACTCTTCCACTATTATTGATTGAGTGTTGACCTCAAAGGTGAAGGGGAAAGACGCTACCGTATGCTATACGCTACGCTATTGACTGGTTTACCACAAGGAGGATAGTTTACCATGACCAGTCAGCCATCTTGTTCCTGTTCCTGCTGACGAATTTTCGGTTTCTCTTCTCCTTTGTCTTATTAGTGTGCCTTTTCGGCAGCGGGTTTCGGGTTCCGTCCAGGATACGGTTTACTTCAAATAACTGCTACTTGGTCGCAGCACTGGTCAGAATCACTTGAACATTGGCGGTTGATTCAAATGTTTGCATAAGTTACTGTAATAATATACGTATATAGTTAGGTGCACGTTATAATGTCAGTCAGTATTTGATAAGCAATGTTGTTGCTATCCTTGTCTATTATTCGACAAAACAGATAGCACTATCCTTTCCTAACTCCGCAATGTTGCCAAGTCCGTTTTTAATAATGTAGCAATGTAATTAATCAAGGCAGACTAACGGCAACGCTGTTCTCTTATTTTTATCCACTGTCATTATAACGTGGACCTCGCTATATAGGTGTAGGTACTCGTTGCTATAGTCAGGTCCACGTTCACTTTATAATGGCAGTGTAGAAAGATAGAAGAACAACGTTGCCTATAATTTTTATAATATATTTATATATTATTATTGATATTTTATTATATCCTCTGTCTTGTCAATGCCTTCTATAGACGGAAGCTGTTACCTACAGGTTTATTGATGTAATATTAACTGTTCATTCTCGTTTAAAATAATCAATATTATATTTTTCAATAATTTCATACGGTAATGAATTTTAATCATTAAGATGAAATATTTTGTTAATTAATTATTTATTCTACATTGTTAAAAGACTATCTGTTAACAGAGCAGATGATTAATGAATTTTCGGTCAATGAATTTTTTTATTACAGATATGAGTGTGAATTGTTCTACAGTACTTTTTTGCCACTTGCCAGAAAGACACACATCCATTCAGGTATTACCTGTTTATGATAACATTTGTTGGATAATACCATTATTGTGTTGTTATATACCGTACTTTACTATATTAATTGCGCTCATAAATCCATTGTTATTTTAATTATGTGTAAATTGTAGTGTGTAGTAGGTGTGATTGTTAAGCTGCGTACACATATACGCTCTTCCAACCCGCACCAAGCACGCTCCTCCCTCGTACCGCCCTCGTACCGCCCTCGTTCCTCCATCGAACTACAGTCGCGCCGCCCACGCACCCATCATGAACGTTAAGGAAGATGTTAGATCTTCTCGCGTTCCCCGGTCGAACCATTGTTGCTCCCCGGTCGATCATCAATCGCTCTGCTGGAGTGACGTTCGGTTGCGGAGCAGAGCGAAAGTCTGTACGCACCTTAATAGTTAAGTTCTTCAACTTTGTAATTTTTTTTAATGAATAATGACGGTTGTCACAACATATTGTATGAAAAATGACAATAAACGATGATTTGATTTAAAGCGAGAAAGAGATAGTGCTACCTTATCCGTTTTGTTGAATGATAGACAAGACAGAAAAATACCATTGCTAATCAAACACTGCCATTATAAATCGTGGATCTGACTATATAAAGGTGCGTACAGACTCTCGCTCTGCTCCGCAACCGAACGTCACTCCAGCAGAGCGATTGATGATCGACCGGCGAGCAACAGTGGTTCGACCGGGGAATGCGAGAGGATCTAACATCTTCCGTAACGTTCATGATGGGTGCGTGGGCGGTGCGACTGTAGTTCGATGGTGGTACGAGGGCGGTACGAGGGAGGAGCATGCTCGGTGCGGGTTGGAAGCGCGAGTATGTGTACGCAGCTTTAGATGGGTACAGCCACTACCTCCGAGAACCTCTATTTACGGAGGTAGTGGTACAGACCCACTTTATGAATGGGCTGAGTGGGCTAAAGCCCAGGGTGCAAAATAATTGGGGGTGCCAAGTATATATATAGGGGCGCCAAATTTCCAATTTTTTTAAATAGTATATTTTTTATTGCCTACTCTAGAGAAAATCAATATTTGAATTTTGATTCTAGAAGTTTTTAGGATTTAAGATTCAGGTTTTATATAGTCCATTGACAGAGTATTGACATTTAAGTACGGTCGGGTACTGTACTCTTACAGTCTAATTATTCTCAAAATAGAAGCTAATTATGTGAGAGAAAGAGTGAAGAAGAGAACGTGAGGAAAAGAAGAAGAAGATGAAGAAGAAGAAGAAAAAAGGGAAAGGAGGAGGAGAAGGAGAAGGTAAAAGAAAAGGAGAATGTGAAGGAGAAGGAATAGGAGAATGAGAAGAAGAAGAAGAAGAAGAAGAAGACGAAGAAAAAGATGAAGAAGTAGGAGAAGAAGAAGAGGAAGTAGGTGAGGAAGAAGTAAAAGAAAAAGAAGAAGAAAAATATAGAGGCAAGGAATATAATTACGGTATTTAGAAAAAACCGAGATTTCAATTATATAAACTATATTTACCTTTAAAATTGAATATACTCCCTAGGTTAGAGCCTAAAATTAGTTTAATAGGAGGAAGTTTCGTAGTCCCTATAAGGCCCCCCCTTTTAGGATTCTTCCCAAAATGAATACTGTTTGTTTGCGCAGACTACCGTACCTATATATGTCAATAAACAAAAAATAATAATATTCCTGCTCTTGGCGCCTAGACACTCTACTCTCCACCAACCTCGCCATTCTGAAAAACCGTTGTCAGCATTTCCCTACAAATAGAGCCAGATAGAAATAAATAGAGCAGAACAAATGAAAAAGAATCAGAATAATATGGACTCTGAACCAGACTGCAGTCCTTATATAATTTTAGAAGTTGAGACATGAAAATATTGCTATTTATATTGTCATTTTATTTGTTCTGAACAAATTTCTACAGTACTGTACATGGAATAATATGAGTTATTACCCCGACACGTACTATTTTAGTGGGGTATCATAATCAGGAGTAAGTTTATATTATTAGCAACTTTTGTATGTATATTATAATAATTATGTACCTACCTATATGTTTTGTCAATAAACTCCTCTGGTTGCAATTCATTGACAATCAGAGAAATTATTATTATTTAGTTATGAATTCTATATATGACTAGCCGTCAGGCTCGCTTCGCTCGCCATATCCGTCGAGCCAGGGGGCTCCGCCCCCTGGACCCCTCGACTGGATCGTCCAAGAATGAGATCAGCAGGCTCGCTTCGCTCGCCTGCATTTTTCATTTGAGCATTTTTATCATATGTTAGAAAAATCCAGTAGGGGGTCCAGACTAAACGTCTGGCTAAACGGATATGGCGAGCGAAGCGAGCCTGACGGCTAGTAATATAATATTCCCAGGATTGAAGTAGCAGTGCCCAATCAATCTTTCCGCGATAAATGCATTTAAATCTTCAACTTGGTGCCAACCTAACAAAGTCAACTCAACTTAATGCCAACCTGACAAAATTATTAATTTAGTTGCCAGTTAACAACTGTTTCGAAGAGGTACTCTATCTAGATTATAGTTCTATAGTAACATATGATATGGAAATTTCAATTATAATTAAGAGATTGGGAGAAGAAGAATATACATGCTAAAAGATGAACTTTAAACCCTTAAAAACAACCCTTAGAGTTAAAATATTGCCAAAAGATTTCTTAGTGCGCCTCTAAAGGGCCAACTGAACATATCTACCAAATTTGAACGTTTTTGGTCCGGTAGATTTTTAGTTATGCGAGTGAGTGAGTGAGTGAGTGAGTGAGTCAGTCAGTCAGTGAGTGAGTGCCATTTCGCTTTTATATATATAGATAAATTAAACACCAGTGAAGTGTGCACAAGTCTTTAGAAATGGTGACTCTCGGCTTAACGGTATAATTTTTACTTTTCATTTCTATAAAAAAAACTACGAATTATTTCTAACAAAGTAACAAATAAGAATACATTTTGCTAAGAATCATAATAAGAATTAAGAACTAGCAGCAATAAAATATAAAAATAACATAAAATATAAAATTGGTACCTACCTGTATTTTATTTTTATTCTAGTATAAAAGAGTAACAATAAATTGATATGAAATTATGTTTGAAAATTACAGTGTTTGAATGGAGCCCTCCAGCATGGAAACCGAAATTCTGAATAACGATTCTGAAGTTGCTGGTCCACAGCCAATTGTGAAATTCAATAATGCTTACAAGAGGTATGGCCGGACAGCTGTTATACTGCGAGGACTCAATATGACAATACCAACGGGCACTATGTAAGTTTGACAAGTGTGTATAGGCTAGTATTATCTATATAATGAAAATCGAAAAACTTTAGTTTATCAGAGATTGACAATGGTGTAATAACCGAAACCGGTCTTTCTAATTATCAATAAATCAGTGGTTTTTTGACAATTTCTTAGTCTTTTTCATTCAATATGAATAATTACCGTACCACAATATCAACTTCTCAACTACACAAAAAATGAAAATCGAGCCTCAAATTTTGACATTCAATAACTTTTTCATGTGTGCACCGAATTTGATGATTTTTTAGTTGTGTTTGTTATGTTCAGGACCAGGTTTATGGCATAACAAATTTAGAAAATCCAACTTCAGGACTCTTTCCTACGGTCCTTCAAAGTTTACATGATTGTAATCCTCAAGGGAGAAGTTTTGTGAGCTGGCCACACACAGAAATAAAAATCAGCTGTTAAAATAATCATTGCGACATACAAAATCCGTCGGTAGATAGTAGACTAGAGTGTGTGCTGCTCCATAACCGCCCATGTATTTTATTCTAAACGCCCAGACTAAAAACAAAATGACTGTTCTGTGTGCAACCATCCAGCAGTGCGGCCTCAGGTTAAAGATTTACATGCTCTAAAGACATTGCTTTGTTTCGAATAATTGTGCTGTCTTCTGTGTTCAGAATTAATAAATTTTTAGTAAATTATTTATTTTGCAGTTGGAAAATTATCTATATCAATAAAATGCTGCATCGCGCCTCCTCAGGTGTGCATCCATCTGAAGTTTGTCATGAGTTGCATGAAACTATTTGGCGGTACAAAGTTCGCCGGGCCAGCTAGTCAGGAAATGAAATCTCAAATACTCAGCAAATTCTACTGTAGCTACTCGATGATCAATTAGAATTATTACTCACAATCTGGATAGCAGCACTCTTTTTATACTATAAACCTACCATAAGATGAGCGCTGCTATCCACAGATTGCCAGTTATTTCAATCATTATACCTGACTAGCAACTGGGAGGTACCGGGTTCGATTCCCGGGCTGGCAAGTAATTTTTGGATAGTAGTTATTATTGAATTTCCCTCCAGCTGTTTACCCTGTGGTCAATATTTTCACTAGTAGAAGTATTCGGGGTGGTTTACAGCATTTAATTAGGATCCTCTATTGAAAGAATCTATCATCTATCCTCTTTAAAAGAGGACGAGTTTCCAATTTAAGGGTACCGTATTTTGTTTGCTGTTTGTATGTTTGTGTTTGAATTTTTATTTCTATGAAAGTAAATAATACTTTTTATTTACCATGTTTAATTTATTATGACAATGTTATGCATTTGTATAACAATGTTTTTCGCAATGAAGACATCTTGAATCTCTTGATCTTCGTTTCTTCGTTTTATTAATAATTATTATTCATTAATTGTGAAACACTTCTCTAAATTAAAAATAATTACTGTAATGAATCTATAGTAAGATTCACGTCATAAAGTCAGCACCTGTATAACTTTTTGAATTATTTTGAACAACGATTTGAATTTAAATTCTTGTCTAATAATAATTATTTATTCTGTCATTTTTCAGCTACGGTTTGTTGGGGCCTAGCGGATGCGGTAAAACGACACTGCTCAGTTGCATAGTCGGCAGAAGAAAACTTGACAGCGGAACTTTGTTTGTTGATGTAAAGTCCAAAGTGGATGTGGGCTATATGCCACAGGTATGCCAATTTCACTATCATAGTATTATTGTGTAATATTACATTTTTCTTCTCACATTTGAATCGAATCTTAAATTCGAGATCTATGGAACTTTATAGTAAATGTCAGAGTTATCAACAGACGGATAAATTTTTTGACGGAGAATTTATTATCGTGAATGTTTGTTGCATTGTTCCATGGTGTCACCGAGGCAGGGTTAACAAATTACTGGATAAATGGTTTATTTAAATCGAGATATATATAAAAATTTAAAATAACATTTTCAAAATAAAGTTTTATTGAGAACAGATGTAGAATGTGAATTCTAAACTTATAAGTTATAATTTTTTTGATGACGTGTCTGTGGAGATCGATATTGAACAGGGCGTTGGCTTCGTGACTTTCAACTTTGCTTTTCCTGTTCAGCCCTTCGCTTCTTCTGAAAACATGGCTGGCTGTTGCTTGTGTAATTTTGTGCTCTGAATTATTGTCTGTTTAAGTGAATTTATTAATGTTTTAAATTGAGTTTTAAACAGTTTATAGTGTTCTATCTTGTGGATAATTTGTTTTTTCTGTATCCAAGCCAATAGCCAATGTTTTTCAACTGTAAACTAGATAAGTATTTTAGTTTGTAGTCACTTGAAATAATTAGGCTTGTAAGTTATTGTTCTTTGTATTGTAACATATTTAAATCTGGGTAGATGAAAAGCCCTAACAGAAATAGTAATAGGTCTAAAAATAAAGTAATTGGCTAATATCGCCAAGCAGATAATAAACAAGATTAGATAGCATCAGCTTGTTCTGGCTAAATGGTACAAGAACTTAAAAAGGATTTGAAGGAAGTTTATTGCTCATAAATAGATTATTATATAAAATATTTGAAGATTGAGGTTATGTACATGTATTCACGGATCGGTGACCTAGAGATCGATCAAACCGAAGAACGTAGAATCTGACCAAAACCCCTTGGCAGAGCTTTATTGCATTCGGATGGTGTGCAATGTGAAAAAACACCCGTCCACGTGGCTAATTATTAGGTAGCATGGAATTAATATTAATGTATAGAATATTAACTAGCATGCAAAGAGCATAAATAAAAAACCAAATAAAAATAATTTAATGTATTCAGGAAATAAGAGTTACCAGGCGCATGAATACCGAATAAAATTTGCATGCACCAATAGTAAAACGGCAGTTAATAGGCGGCAACTGTAGGCCAATTCAAAAATATTTATATATATTTATATAAATGTACTAGATTTTGTGTAAAAATTTGTGTAATCTATGTTATCGATATGGCTCGAATGCAAAGAAATTATTAATCATATAATCTAAGCAATATTTTGGCATTTTTTGTAAGATCTATTTGAATTTAATGGCGGAGGATTGAGATATTTAAATTTTATGCTAATTTGAAAGTCGGAAAGAGGATCTGTAAAACTTGAGAGAGAAGAACCAGCACTCGCCAGCCAGATGCCACCATAAGAGGACCCCAAATATTTTAGAGCGAAGTACCTTATTAATAATTTTGTAAAAATTAAAGTTAAAGTAAATTATTAAATTTCTTAAAAGACTTCGTGATGCTATTGTGAAGCAGAAGTCATTTTCATTTTAATTAAATTTATAACCCCTTGGAGGAGACGATTCCGGCTACCATATTCCCGGACCACATGGAGTTGGATCGACATCGGCGGCTTACAAGAAGATTTTCGACACGTGAGTGATTAAAATTTGAATTTAGTGATGGGCGCCCTAGTGCTTCGAAATAATCTGATGATCAAAGCTAGCTCGCCGAAAGGGTTATTATAAATTGAGAAATTAATAAGAGTAATACTTGCGCAAGTAAAAATTAGTATTAAAGGTATTTAATTGAAAGAAAAATATAGATCAATATTTTAGAAATTTCTATTTAATCAAAGAAGTACGAAATCTAGGCTATCAAACGTATGCATACAATATTTAATTTTTTGCAATACAATTTGCGATAATTTATCATAGTTCTAATTCACTAGATGAATGGCTCTACCTATTCCGTCAGATGCCGAATCTTGCACCCTGAGATGAAAATATATATTCGATACAAATAAATCTACTAAATACTAGAGATTTTAATATATATAAATATTTGGATTATTAGTGGCTAATTTATCAAGCTGATCTTAGAGCACATATTTTTGATTGAATTATCCAAGCCGACAAGTATTAGCAAGTACATGTCACAGCTACATGCCAAAGAATGCATATGATTTCAAGATAAAGGCACATGGTAATGATTCGTGCCACAAATCTAGAATATAAAGTTTAGCCTGTGATATTTTTATTGATTTCAAATATTGTTCTATTTTTATATTATATTTTTCTATCGCTCTTTATATATTTTTTGCCTCGATTGATCTTTGCATTATTTGTGTAATATATGTATGAACATTCATGGTGTGCAATTTATTTTTTATTCCTCAACTCTATAGTATAAGTATCATTTATATGTATATTTATTATTTATTGAATTACAAGAGTTATAGGAGAAGCCCATATCTAGGCCTAGAAAGATTTATAAGACTGAATACTATTAGAAAACCACGACCTAATTATATCAAATCTCATGCTTTACCGACTGATGCCAAGCAGGAGGCTAATCGTTATTTTAATATAAAGAATAACGTGACACAAAGACATGTCGTACCAACGTGGGACTGATGATGAGAGCCAAGCTCATTGAATAATTATTTGAAATTAGGTCAATAACCATATTGAAAATTATAGATAACTTATACGAGTTGTGAGGAAAACTGGCGAAGGAAAATTTGTATTACTTTTTGGGGAATCAATAGCTTTAAATAGAGAGAAATTATATGTTTTAAAGAAAATTTTATATTATTATTACTGTAGAAAATATATTTTATAGAGAGAGCTATTATATTTTATGGGCCTAAACTGCTAGTCAGAAATCAATGAATAGTATTATTATATTATAAGAGCTTAAGTAATAAATAGGTTACCTGGCTTGTAATGTCCATAGGCCTATCCTCATTTGTGTCCTTATTAATGCCTTGTTGGCCAAAACTTTCACTTTTTTACAAACACTTGACACTTAATCCATTTTTAAAATATGAGTTTCTCTTCGTCCACGCAAAGTAAGGTAGCAGACACACTGCAGCCGGCGATAGTAGCGGAGATCGACGCTGAGGGGGGCGCAATGGAGTCCAACGCCCAGATCTCTTCAATCACCGCCAAGAATCCTGTGAACAGTAATAAACCGTTAAATGTCTCCCAAGAAGCAATAAGGAGGGTTATAGTAGAGGGGATGATCAAGTCATTTTCTAATAGTTTAGAAAAAACAATGACCACAGTAATGAAGAACTTAAAGGCGGAAATGAAGGAAATGCGGGAATCACTGAAGGATACATCGGTAAGAATGGGTAAGGAGACTGCGGAAAGAATAGATAACCTACCAGCACAAAACACTTCACAAATTCATGAAATAGCTACAAACAGGAACAATAGTCAACTCATTTCCATAAATAAACAACAGAATAGTAAATCTACACAAATAGCTCACCTAAATTCTGATATAAATCAAAACAAAGTACAACTTAATTCATTGGAGACAGCCGTTGGAGAACAGCAATTATTTTCATCTGAATTAAATGCCGAAGTAGTAGATAATGAAACAGAAGCTTCTAGTCATTGGAAACAGGCCCAAGAGAAGTTGGTACAACTTGAAAGTCAAATACATCAATTTCCGCACGAGAATATAGAGCCTATTCCCATAGCAACGTTTGATTCACTACACAGTTTCAATGAATTAGGCCGTTTTGACAATACAGACCGCTATCTCCAACCTAAAGAATTTATAGATCAGATAAAACTAGTTCAATCATTAACACCCACCTCTTGGAATTTTTGGCGTCTTCGTTTGACTAGTTTATTGATTGGCGAACCCCTGATGTTCTTTCGGAGTAGAGTCCATGAATTACATCATTGGATGAGTTTGTAGCTGTCTTCTGGAACAGTATTGGAGCAGAAGTAAACAGTTGGACGTGCTAGCGGACATTATATCATGCGATTTCAACCTAATTTAGACGGTGCATGTACCACTTTCGTCACTGCCCTACAGTTTAAAATTCTCAATTGAGCGAGCCCATTAACGAATCGGCATTAGCAAGTATTATTTTAAAGAAGCTACCGTATCAAGTTAGAATGGCACTCGCCACACAACCCATTACTGATTGTAAGCAGCTGATTAATCATTATATGGCATACAGTCTGCAATGGCAATATCAAACCACCGCTCAGACCAGAGATACGCATCAAATCAGCATAATTCAAAATTTAATCCGCATAACAGCCAAAATTATGAACCGGTATCATATGATCGCTACCGATCTGCTCCCCAATTTGAACGCCGCTATGAGCACAGGCAAAATGGTAATGGAATAATGAAAAATTTCAAAATCGTACAACCAACCACTATGCCCAGCAGAGCAATCGTAGGAATCACTATGATGGCCGTGATCGATTAAATTCACATAATAATCACACACAAAACAGTTACAACAGAAATTATAAACCACCACCTCAACAAGTAAGTACAAATTATACACTAGCACATGCAATAGGTTTGAATCAACAAAAACCCGGAACCAACACCCAACGACCGCCACCAGATATACAGAAAACTACAGCTAATAAACCAGGACTATATGATACCCCCGATATAACTAGCACAAGCTCAAATGAAACAAACCAAGAAAAGCAGGATATTTCAACGTCATACACCACATTCAGAAGTGATTTACAGAAAACATTATTAGAAGAACCGAAAATATTAGAAAAACAGAAGTCAATACAAGACAGCCTACCATCAAAAACCGCCGCCCACCATGAAATTAAAACAACCCGCAAACATCAACCCATATTAAGTATCCTGTTTCCCACCGAAGTCCAATCACCCGGACCAAGAGGATGACACCAGGGAGGACAGACTACAGGACAAGAGGAGCGACCACCGCAAGGCCCGGAGACGGAAGCGCCCGAGGACACCGGACGGCCGACATCAGGACGGAGAGGACGGCATACGGGAGAAGAAGAAGATGCATCACAAGGCCCGGAGGCGGAAGAAGCGACGAAGGAGGAACCACGCGCGCGCATACCGGCCGCATGCACGCTTCAAGAGGCCGAGGAGGATACCGGACCGGGACCAGGTTGGAGAACAGGCCACCGACGTCATGCATCCGCGGCACATACGTTTCAAGAGGGCAAACCAGCTATGTGACCGGCAAAATGGAAGTAATAATTGGAACAAAACCGGAGCTGCTTACGAAACTACTATGGATTCATGTTGGAATAAAAACGAAACTGATAGGAAAACTATGATTGATTCATGCATGGGCAACAACGAAATGGACTACTTATTGAGATTGATGAAGAATGGAAAGTGTCTAAGAAGAGTGAGGGAAACAAGGAATTATATTAATAAAAAGGAAGTACCTGGCTATATGTTGAAAGATTATATTATTAAAGAGCTAATTAGTGTTTTGATTTATTGTATTGTGTGGATTACCATGTCGGTGATAATATTGAAAAGTGATGCTATTGATATGATAATTAAGACCATGTTAGTGTTGAATGAATTTGTTGACTGTTGGAAATCTTGTATGGTGAAATTGTTTGTTATTAAGGCCGTGATGTTTGCTAAAATTTGTGATATTAATGAAATAATGAAGAGGATAATATTATTGAAGAAGTGTATGGTCTATGAAAAATCTTGCTTTACGAAACTGTTTCCTAATATGATTAAGGTTGTTTATAAAGAAACTATGTGGATAGTATTGAAAGAAAATAAATGGAAGGCTTTGGATCAATTAAAAGAAATTATTATAAAGGAACAAGGAGTTATTTGAAGAAAGAATACACAAGATACCAGGGCTTTAAATTTATGGAGGATAAGTTATCAATAGGACAGCCTCACCAACGGATAGCAGATAACCGAACGGCCTACAGCAACAATCTACAAACAGAATGCAAGAAGATGCAAGTAAATCACAACGCTTACACATGCAATATCGTCGAATTTGAAATAAATATGATAAGAAAATCAAGGAAAACATTATTATCAAGCCAATTACTAACCTTCCTTAATAAATTTAATATTGGTATAGGACCTCGTGGCAACAATCCAATGTTTTAATTCCTTCCAGCCGTTAGAAGCCTGCAATAAGGAAAAGAACAATTTTTAAATATGTAATTAAATTATATACATCAGATAAAAAAGGACACAAGCGGGGATAATAAAATTAAAATTTGTTAATTACCTTTTTAAGAGAAAAAATTGAGCAGTTAGGTTAGTTATGAAAGTCGATAGCAAATTCTGATGTAACATGTAGCACTATGAATTGTAGAACAGCGACCAGCTGACCAAAGCCACCCAAATCAAATGAATGTAATGTCTGTTGAACATATGTTTATAAAAAGAAGTACTGTACCCAAAGAGTTATTTATTATTGTTATTTATTATATTTATTAATGTCGATATTTTATTTATATGTTTTTATATTTATTACTTTTATTATGCCACGTTTGTTACCTGAAAAAGACTTAAAGTGAATACAGTTACCAAAACCAAAGAGCCATTAGCAAAAGAAAGTATTGTCCTGATGTATAGAAAATTATTTATATTAAGACCTAAGAAATACTATAAGATATAAGCCCAGAAGTTTATGAATCGAAATTATTGTCTAAAAGGAATCATTTATGAGAATCATGAAATGTGTGTAGTTAAGTTGGCGGCCCTGCAAGCGGCGAATTTAAAAATTACTATGTTTTAAGTGTTGTCAAAGGAGTACGTTTAGAAGTTTATATTTATGATATTTTATGTGTGTTGAGGAGGAGAATTTGTTATTGTATTTGATAAGGTATAAAGGAGATGCAGCAAATATGTCTGCGATCTGTGATAGAAGTAGGAGAGTATAATTTATAAATAAGTATAGTGTATATCGATGTATTGAAGGGTGGGTTTTCATTAAAAACATTGTGATTCTCAATATTTTGAATTCAAACCCAGGGGCGCGTGTAACATATTTAAATCTGGTAGATGAAAAGCCCTAACAGAAATAGTAATAGGTCTAAAAATAAAGTAATTGGCTAATATCGCCAAGCAGATAATAACAAGATTAGATAGCATCAGCTTGTTCTGGCTAAATGGTACAAGAACTTAAAAAGGATTTGAAGGAAGTTTATTGCTCATAAATAGATTATTATATAAAATATTTGAAGATTGAGGTTATGTACATGTATTCACGGATCGGTGACCTAGAGATCGATCAAACCGAAGAACGTAGAATCTGACCAAAACCCCTTGGCAGAGCTTTATTGCATTCGGATGGTGTGCAATGTGAAAAAACACCCGTCCACGTGGCTAATTATTAGGTAGCATGGAATTAATACTAATGTATAGAATATTAACTAGCATGCAAAGAGCATAAATAAAAAACCAAATAAAAATAATTTAATGTATTCAGGAAATAAGAGTTACCAGGCGCATGAATACCGAATAAAATTTGCATGCACCAATAGTAAAACGGCAGTTAATAGGCGGCAACTGTAGGCCAATTCAAAAATATTTATATATATTTATATAAATGTACTAGATTTTGTGTAAAAATTTGTGTAATCTATGTTATCGATATGGCTCGAATGCAAAGAAATTATTAATCATATAATCTAAGCAATATTTTGGCATTTTTTGTAAGATCTATTTGAATTTAATGGCGGAGGATTGAGATATTTAAATTTTATGCTAATTTGAAAGTTGGAAAGAGGATCTGTAAAACTTGAGAGAGAAGAACCAGCACTCGCCAGCCAGATGCCACCATAAGAGGACCCCAAATATTTTAGAGCGAAGTACCTTATTAATAATTTTGTAAAAATTAAAGTTAAAGTAAATTATTAAATTTCTTAAAAGACTTCGTGATGCTATTGTGAAGCAGAAGTCATTTTTCATTTTAATTAAATTTATAACCCCTTGGAGGAGACGATTCCGGCTACCATATTCCCGGACCACATGGAGTTGGATCGACATCGGCAGCTTACAAGAAGATTTTCGACACGTGAGTGATTAAATTTGAATTTAGTGATGGGCGCCCTAGTGCTTCGAAATAATCTGATGATCAAAGCTAGCTCGCCGAAAGGGTTATTATAAATTGAGAAATTAATAAGAGTAATACTTGCGCAAGTAAAAAATTAGTATTAAAGGTATTTAATTGAAAGAAAAATATAGATCAATATTTTAGAAATTTCTATTTAATCAAAGAAGTACGAAATCTAGGCTATCAAACGTATGCATACAATATTTAATTTTTTGCAATACAATTTGCGATAATTTATCATAGTTCTAATTCACTAGATGAATGGCTCTACCTATTCCGTCAGGTGCCGAATCTTGCACCCTGAGATGAAAATATATATTCGATACAAATAAATCTACTAAATACTAGAGATTTTAATATATATAAATATTTGGATTATTAGTGGCTAATTTATCAAGCTGATCTTAGAGCACATATTTTTGATTGAATTATCCAAGCCGACAAGTATTAGCAAGTACATGTCACAGCTACATGCCAAAGAATGCATATGATTTCAAGATAAAGGCACATGGTAATGATTCGTGCCACAAATCTAGAATATAAAGTTTAGCCTGTGATATTTTTATTGATTTCAAATATTGTTCTATTTTTATATTATATTTTTCTATCGCTCTTTATATATTTTTTGCCTCGATTGATCTTTGCATTATTTGTGTAATATATGTATGAACATTCATGGTGTGCAATTTATTTTTTATTCCTCAACTCTATAGTATAAGTATCATTTATATGTATATTTATTATTTATTGAATTACAAGAGTTATAGGAGAAGCCCATATCTAGGCCTAGAAAGATTTATAAGACTGAATACTATTAGAAAACCACGACCTAATTATATCAAATCTCATGCTTTACCGACTGATGCCAAGCAGGAGGCTAATCGTTATTTTAATATAAAGAATAACGTGACAGTATATTTCTGTGTTTTGCCAAAATTTCATCTGAAGATTATAAGTTAATTTGCTCTGAAAACTGGATTTCTCATTCATAGGCAATAGATCCATTCACAGTTTATCAAGAATCTATTTTATTGGAGCCGACAACTATTCTTAGGTTGATAGGTGTTAAATGCTATTCCAACCGTTTAAGGAAAAATTGGTAGCACGGCAAATGTTACCCCTGTGGTGGGACAGAATTACAAAATAAATATGTCCCAAATGGTACACTATGAAATCCCTGGTTATAAAAATTATTAGTAGGATAGATATCTTGATAGGTTATGAATGGTTTGTTGCTGAGTGGGAAATCAGTTCAAGAGAGATCAAGTCCTAATGAATATATTATCTGTGCAGACTAGCAAAATGGCATACAATATGAAAAATATTAAAATTGATGATGAGTTAATAGCTGCCTTAACACAACTGTTTGATAAGCAAGATGCTAGGTTAGACCAAATGTTTAAAAAACAAAATGCTAGATTTGATGAGTTAAATGCTAAATTTGATAAGCAAAATGCTAAGTTAGACCAAATGTTTAAAAATCAAAATGCTAGGTTTGATGATATGAAGCAAGAATGTACTAGCATTAGACTAGAGCAGGTTAGTATAAACCTTCTATTGAAAAATGTAAATGAAACAGTGAAAGATAATCATGAAGATGAAAACAAATTGAAGCAGGATGATAGTAGTGTTAAGTTACAAGATCAACTCATTCAATTTTCTGACAATGTAGGCCTAGTTACTGTTGTTGAAAAAGTCAACCCTAATGAGATAGTAGAATTGAATAAAGAAGTAGGTAGGGAGTTGTCTTCACTGAAAGCCAACTATCATGAAAGTAATATTGCTACATTGAAGGTTAGGAAAACTATAAGTAAAGTGAATGTTTACATGAGAAAGGTTTCTGTGGAGGTTAGGAACAATGTAAACAAAATGAATGTTGCTTTGAGTCAAGTTGATGAGTTCAACTTTCAACTGAGAATTGAAACGGTGTATGCAATGCATTCTCAAGTGAACATGACTAACTTTTGTAAGCAAAATGGCTTTGTTGAAACAAATGGACCCATGAATAAAATCATGCTCTTGAAGAAAACAAAACACAAAGTCACCATTGATGTGTTAGTATTCAAAGGTTGTTTCAAGTTGCTTACTTACAAGATGATGACAATGAATCACATGATGAAAGGGTATTCCCCAACACACAATGATTAGGAATCCTGTGTTATGCCGGGATTCAGAATAGCATAATCGCTACACAGTGTATGGTAAGAGTCCATAATTGTGTCTTTTTTCTTTCCTGTAGCCTATTTTCTTGGCCCTTGATCTTTTCAAATTTCAATTCTTTCCTGTCTTTGTGTAATATTCAGTAAATTTCTTCTATGATACATATCTTAACCAATCTTGTCCATAGTCATTTAATTTGTATTTTTTCTGAAATAATATTAGAAGTTGAAATAGTAGCTTATTTCCTAATCTTTAATTTGTTGATAAAACTTAACTTTTCTAAAATCTATCCATTATAGTGTAAATAATTGTTTGCTTGCGGTATATTTTTTCATCATGTATTACATATTTTAATCATGTCTATTTTTTTTTTAGGTATCATATTAGGTAATTAGGTTTTTCAGAGCAATTATGTCCCATGTTCTCATCTTTCATTGCATATTGTGCCATAAGCCATATGTAATTAGGTTATAGTTTTCTTCTGGGCTTTTAACCCATTTTTCATTTTATTTTTTCTTTGCTGTCCAATACTTTGGATTTTTGGTAGACAAGTAGGTGTGATTCTTTTAGAGGTGTGGGCGTGAACCACATACGGCTGGACTCGATTATCTGACCTACTTGTTTGCGATATAAAAACCTTATGACTGCAACAGCAAATGTTTGTAAAACCTTTTGCATACTTTTGTTTTTGTGGTCCGATACTAGAGTCTGCTATCACATTGCCTTACAGACATCTAGGAACTATCCACCCAGTCACAATAGTCACATATTTTTTCCTTCACCAGTTGTTTTTGTGGGAGTGATAGCTCACAATTATAACAAATAGAGTCATACTTGGAATTTACAAAATTCCATAGTAGTATATTTTATTAAATATACTTCCTCATGAAAGTTCAGTACTGACATGTAGGATAGGCTCTAATTAATCTTTCTCTTCTTTGTATTGTTTTAGGGAATTTATTTACCCAGTTTTCTTTCTCTCTTGTTTGTATTTTTTAGGGAATTTATTTACCCATATTTCATCTTGATCATCTTTGTATTATAATCTTGAAATGTTTGTACTTATTATACAGTCTTTAAATTTTAAATTATTTTAAAAAATAATTGGTTTAATTTAAAACGTTTTGTTATATTATTAATTGAAATAAGTGTTTTGTAATTGATTTTTTTTTTTAATTTTAAATCTGTTTGTTCTATAAATTTTGATATGATTGATTATCGTTTGAAATGGATGCTGGAGTGTATGTAGAATTTTTAGTGGGGTTTGTTGATTAGAATTTTGCTGGTATGTGATTGTTTTTTGAGATGGAAACCCATTATTGCCTAAAGAAGGAATAACAGAGGTTATGACTTAGAGAGGCAGTAATGAGATAATATTTTTTGTGTTGATTACTTATGTTGATTGCCATAGATGCAAAAAATAATGATTAATAATGTTGATTGCCATAGATGCAAAATGATGATTACTGATGAATATTGTTTGCCTTTGAAGCAAAATATTATTGATGTTTTGAATGGTTTCTTGTTTAATGTTTGATAGTAAAGTTTTGTCATGAAATGTAGTTTGTGTTTAGAACATTGAAGAGTCGAAATAAACTATAGTATCCAACAAACAATGATTAATAATATTAAATAATTTGCTTTTTATACAATTTTTGAACAAAATTAAAACTAAATAATTTTGAAACCCTGAATGAAAAATCATAAATGTGAAATGAACATGCTATAAATGAAATGTTATATTAAATGATAATGAAATGCAGATATATTATGAAATGATTGTGAATAGAAGACCAATTGTCTGAAATTATTGAAATATGTATTGAAATTAAATTTTGTTGTGTTGTTATGATGTTTTTTTTACAATTTTGATAATGATACAGGGTGTTATGAAATTATATTTCTATTTTGAAGAATGGATTAAATTTTGATATTTGAACAGTGAATAGATGAAATGAATGATTTTTTTTTTAAATTTATCATTGATATGTCCATATTTCACAATTTATGTATTGCTGACTGTATAATAAGATGTTAACAAATTTCAATTTCATATATATTTAAAATTAATTTTCATGTGTATTAGATTGTATTGATAGCCTAATCAAAGTTTTTCTTCTTAGTTTATAAGCATTTTAAGATAACAGGTATAGCACAGACATTAACATTGAAATAGTTATCATGTGAATCTCGAAATCAGCAACAAGTGAACGCCATGAAGAGTGTTAAGAACATTTGGGTGATTTTCAAACTAGTGTGACACAACTACGCCCAATATTTACGCCTAAATCTACGCTGCGGCCTACACCAATAACTACGCCAATGTCAACACCAATATCAACACCAATAACTACGCCAAAATCTACGCCGATGTCTGCGCCGAAGCCAATATCTGCGCCAATGCTGATGCCAAAATCTGCGCCAATGCTGCACCAATGCCAATAGCTACGCCAATGCCTGTGCCTGTGCTGATGCCAACGCGAATATCTATGCCGATGCCTGCGCCGAAGCCAATATCTGCGCCAATGCTGATGCCAAAATCTGTGCCAATGCTGATGCCTACACTAATACCTACAACAAAATCAACACTAATAACTACGCCAAAATGCCAAAATCTGCGCCAATGCTGATTCCAACTCCAATATTTACGCCGATGCCTGCGCCAATGCCAATGCCAAAATCTGCGCCAATGCTGATGCCAACACCAAAATCAACGCCAATGCCTGTGCTAATGCCAATGCCTGCGCCAATGCCAATGCCTGCGCCAATGCCAATATCAACGCCGATGCCAAAGCCGACACCAAAGCATACACCAATAGCAATGCCAATGCTTATTGCTGACTCTGTATCTCAAACTTCAACACTACTGCATTACCTGGAGGTAATTGCCATCCATGTTCACATTCACAACTTTGAATTCAGAAGAACAGTCACAGTATCATGAAAGAATTGATTCAAAAAATCCTCTCCTAAATTATTCCTGTATGCAGAACTCTAAACCTTGAAAGCTGAAAATATCAAAAAACCAAACCTTACCTAAATTAATCCTCACCTAAATTAATCCTGTATGCAGCGTCTATCTCTTTTCCAAAAAATGAATTACATTGTCATTTCAAGCCTGAAATGTACATTGTATAATTACAAATATGATACAAAATTTATGTTACTCTGTATTGAATTTGGAATGCAGCCGTCTACTACAAACATGAAGCAATGCTAACTGAGATGTCACCTGTATCGAGTTTGATATGCATCAGTCGACTACAAGTATCAGCCCAACACTACGTGCATCCAGATCAGCCCAACACTTAACGTCATCACACTGGAGTCACACTTAACTGAAAATCATACTGAGTGCCTTAACGGACTGTTTTCCAAATGTGCATCAATAAAATCAACCACGTCAATAGTGAAAGAAATGAACATTTTTTGATTTATTGAATTTTATGTGAAAATTAAATGTAACAATTCATCAATTCATTTAAAAAAAAAAATAATAATAATATAATTTTTTTATTCAACATACTAAATTTTTTTTTATGCAATAAAAATTAAATTTTTCTATCTATTAAATTTATGTGCAATTTCAAAAAACTATTCTTTACATATTAAACTTTCTGTTGAGATATTTTTCTTTAAATTATAAGCTAAATCAAAAGTAATATTGATATTCTATATTTTGAGATATTGTTTGGAACATATAACAAACGCTATTGATGAATTTTTATAATAATTTTCAATATTTTTGGATGACATGTAATGTTTTTCTAGAAAAAATTGTTACTGTTCTCGAATTTAAATTTCAACAATTTTCATTAGGGTCAATGTAAATTTTTTTCTTTAAATTTTCAAACAGTAAAATTTTTTTATGTCAAGAGGGGGGTATTTGTAATATTACATTTTTCTTCTCACATTTGAATCGAATCTTAAATTCGAGATCTATGGAACTTTATAGTAAATGTCAGAGTTATCAACAGACGGATAAATTTTTTGACGGAGAATTTATTATCGTGAATGTTTGTTGCATTGTTCCATGGTGTCACCGAGGCAGGGTTAACAAATTACTGGATAAATGGTTTATTTAAATCGAGATATATATAAAAATTTAAAATAACATTTTCAAAATAAAGTTTTATTGAGAACAGATGTAGAATGTGAATTCTAAACTTATAAGTTATAATTTTTTTGATGACGTGTCTGTGGAGATCGATATTGAACAGGGCGTTGGCTTCGTGACTTTCAACTTTGCTTTTCCTGTTCAGCCCTTCGCTTCTTCTGAAAACATGGCTGGCTGTTGCTTGTGTAATTTTGTGCTCTGAATTATTGTCTGTTTAAGTGAATTTATTAATGTTTTAAATTGAGTTTTAAACAGTTTATAGTGTTCTATCTTGTGGATAATTTGTTTTTTCTGTATCCAAGCCAATAGCCAATGTTTTTCAACTGTAAACTAGATAAGTATTTTAGTTCGTAGTCACTTGAAATAATTAGGCTTGTAAGTTATTGTTCTTTGTATATTTCTGTGTTTTGCCAAAATTTCATCTGAAGATTATAAGTTAATTTGCTCTGAAAACTGGATTTCTCATTCATAGGCAATAGATCCATTCACAGTTTATCAAGAATCTATTTTATTGGAGCCGACAACTATTCTTAGGTTGATAGGTGTTAAATGCTATTCCAACCGTTTAAGGAAAAATTGGTAGCACGGCAATTGATAAAATCTGGATTCCTACTTATCAGGTATTAGTGAAAGTGACAATACAATCACCATCGTTCTGATTAGACTATTCCCATGCAGCCCAGCAGATCGAGTATGAATTGTACCATTCGAGCTTATAAAATAGGATAAAATATCTATTTTGCCAAAATACAAGATACATAAGACAAATGTAAATTATAATAACAGTAGAATATTATGGATATAATATTCTCACTGTACCGGAAACATTTACTGACCATGTGCCGGTTGCACAAAAGCATTTTATTATTCAAATTATTGTGTTAAGAAAGCAATTATTGGGAGAAATGTTGTTTGCTTCTATGTTTTCATAAATAAATAAAACTAAGGTAATTATTATGTTGATAAGCTCTTGGGAGCTTATTGTTTAGTCAGCAATTCTCAGGGAGATATTTCATATGAGAACCTTTTGAATAAATGCAAGGTTTTGAATATAAAAGGTATATTTCTGTTTACTTTGATTTTAGAAAATTACTTCTGCAAAGAATATTTAGTTATGAAAGTTAATCGATATGATTTAAAGAATGAGAGGTATGTTGTACCATTTACTTCGAATAATTTAGCCAGAAACAGCTTAATCCACATTGTACCAAGAACTTTCAATGATTTACCCGATAATTGTGCTGAGTTTGTTAATATGCGCCTGTTGGAAAGAAATTTAAAGATTTGGTTCAATAATTACACTTTAGATGTAACATAACGTAACTCATTATTAATGTATTGTATTGTTGTAATTCATTCTGTTCTATTATTTGTATGTAAGTTCAGGTTGACTATATATTATAACACTTTTTAGATTTTTGAGAGCTGAGCCAACAATTAATTAATTAATATCATGATAACTTTTACTGTTAAGTAAATTTTGTAAGTAAATCTAACAGTGTAATAAACTGATAAGTAAATTTAACTGTTAAGTAAAAAAAGAGTTCACTGATATATGTATATTTATATTTGAATTTACATGTTTTGTATATAATGGCACCTTGTCAAGCAGTCTCTTTGAGGTTCGCTTAAGGTAGCTTATTTATTCAATAAACGTTTTTTCTATTCTATTCTATTCTATTCTATTCTATTCTATTCTATTCTATTCTATTCTATTCTATTCTATTCTATTCTATTCTATTCTATTCTATTCTATTCTATTCTATTCTATTCTATTCTATTCTATTCTATTCTATTCTATCTATTCTATTCTATTCTATTCTATTCTATTCTATTCTATTCTATTCTATTCTATTCTATTCTATTCTATTCTATTCTATTCTATACTATTCTATTCTTATTAGTTAGTCCATTCCACAACACATAGTGCCGGTTGCACATAAGCCGGTTAAATATTATTCGTGATTAATACCGCGAGAACCAATCAGAGAAGCCGTCTTATCAAAAAGGCCTTCTTTGATTAGCTCTCGTGAAACTAATCACGGTTAAAATTCAACCGGCTTCCACCTATGACTCTATTAATCACTGTAATTGGCTGATCTCCCTCCATTTCCCTGAGCTGCATATTCCTCCAAATCTGAAGTAAATTTGCATGGACTATAGTGATAAATCGTGATGGTAGCATATTTATGGCATTTAATTGTTTTGTGTTAGTTTTAGTTTTGTGATAAATCACTGTATAAATGAATTTCATCATTCATTCATCCATTATTTTTATTACAAAAGGAGGTGTCACTATATGAGGAGTTCCAAATTCATGAGGTTTTCCGATACTTTGGACTTTTGACTAACCAAACTGAAGACTACATCAAGCACCGTGAGAAAGAACTTGCGGAACTTCTAGATTTGCCTCCAACAAACAGACTTGTCTGCAACTTGAGGTGAGCCTATTTTTTATCGCTATGAGATTTACAATGATGGGCTTCAGTTTGACATTTTTTAATGTGACTATTTATGACATTGTCAAAAGATAGACATGAAAAAAACATTATTGAATTCGCAGTATATAATAACATTATAGATACTATCTTTTCTTAATATAGCCTATCCATGAATATTAGAAAAATTGTTTCTATTAGAATATATCAGCCATATTGAGCTGTATCTTCAAACTTTGAACGTGGAAACATTTACTTTTTAGCAGTTTATTTTCATTTCATTTCAGATTATTATCATATTATCTTTCATCTTTCAGGTATCGTTTTATTCAGTCTAAAAGTTTCAACAAACTTATTAATGTGGCTCCATAGCAAAATGTTTATGCAGCTTCTTATATTTTCAGGTGCATCCTCACCAAGACAGTATAAAAACAATTTTCTCACATTCAATATTATTATTATTTAGCGTATGGCAGATACACAACAAATATATAGCTAATGAGTCTCAAATGCCTAGATATACACTGTATATTTCCAAATTCTTTGAGATGTTGTGTATAGTTTTCGGTCAGGAGAACATAAGTTTGTCTGACCGCCATTATTTTGCTAGTCCATTTAGCGTTACCCAATGTGCACCATGGAGGCGAACTAACGTTACATTCATAATTAAGTTGAAAATCTGATTGCTGGAACAATTTTGAGGTTAAAGAAGGTTAAAACTCAATTTTCAATTTTCACAGAAAAAAAAACATTTTTAAAATCATCTTCATCATTACAAATATCCAAAATTGCTTCAAATTGTAATTTATCACATAAAAACAATCCAAATACGCTATAGAATTTCTGTTTGAAATTTACACCCAAAAAACTTCAATATTATATTATATTACTTCAATATTATATTCATCTATGTCTTCCAGATTAAATCTTTGAAACTGTTCATCTATTTTAATACTACTTTTAATACATATATTTTAAAAATACGGCGATAAATAAATGAATAAAGCCATTTATTTTGTCACCAATCCAATAAAATATAAAAATTGGCGATGAAATATTGAAATTGAAATTTATATAAATGATGTGGATGTGACAAAAATGAAACTGTGTTTTCAATTATGAAATTTATATATTTTTTGAAAAAATTAATACTTATAAACAGTATGAATACAACACAAATATATGTAATATCTTCTAGCTTATATAGTGAACTTACTACTAGTAACAAATAGGGACGAACAATATCCTATTTCTGTATGTCTGTTTATATTTTTATATCTGGTTATTTATGTTCAACTGATCTTGAAAACGGCTCTAACGATTTTCACGAAATTTGGAACATAGTAAGTTTATGAAATAAAAATTCGATTGCACTAGGTCTCATCATTGGGAAAACTTGCTGAACGACATTAAAGGGATAATTCATCCTTGGTTGAAACAGCTGTGGATAGTAAAAAAGTGAGTGAGCGAGTGAGTATATGGAAAATCAAAATATTGCATCCCCGAAATTTATAAGATGACATAATATAGCCAGCTGTGAAATATAAACACGATCATTTTAGAGAATTTTGTTCTGTTTATCAATAAATAAAAATAATGAGCGAAGTTCGGTGCCCCGATATTATATTTGAAAAATTAATACTTATATAAACAGCATGGATACAACACAAATATATGTAATATATTCTAACTTAAGCTGTGTTTACACCAAAGTTATTAACTAAATGTTTATTTTCCCGTCCTTATAGATTCTATTAAATTGAACATAACAATACACATGTGTTTGTCAAACTCCGTTTAATCTAATACAATCTATTAAGGAGGGAAAAATAAACATTTTGTTAATAACTATGGTGTAAATACAGCTTTACATAGTTACCCTACTACTAGTAACAAATAGGGACGAACAATATTATTTTAATTGTAACAAGTCATTTTTAAAATCTTTACGGTAATTTGAATCGATTCAACGTTACAAATTAGGATTTCATCATGAAATTATGATTTAATTTTCAGCGGTGGACAGCAAAGAAGGGTTTCAATGGCAGTAGCTCTGTTTCACAACCCAAAGTTCCTTATCCTAGATGAGCCCACTGTAGGATTGGATCCACTCTTATGTGAAAGGTAATATTGTGAAAATTGTCATGAATGTTCTTTTTTAATTATTTGATTGTATGGGAGGAAATGTTGTAGTATTTCTCCATAATTAAAACAATAAAGACGTATTGGTATTGTCAATACCACTATTATATTTGTTCAAAATCAATTTAAATTAGAGAACCAGGTTTCATGGCAACACCTGGTTCAGATGAAGATGTGGCAGGTGTTACCATGAAACCTGGTTCTCTAATTTTAATTGATTTTGAACAAAAATAGTGGTATTGACAACATCAACTTCTCAATCTTTTACTTTTGTATAAGTATAAGACATTCAATATAAAGTGCCGTGCTACCATTTTTCTTCAAAAGGTTTGATAGTTTTCACCTATTACCTAAAAAGAAAAGCTATCGGTTCCTTTCAGCAATATCTTGACAGAAATTATGAATGGGTTCACTGTTTCTGAATAAGAACTCCAGTTTAGAGCAAATCAAACTATAATTTCATAATTATAGAGACATAATTTTCATGTGATATTGAAATTATGATATAAAATATGATAATGTGATATCACATAGTTAAAATGTGATATATAAATTATGTGAGACATAATAATTTTAATTTCGATTATAGAGACATTGATATTTATTATCAACTTTTATTGATTTTGATTATTGAATTGGAGATTCGATTTTTATATGGAGAAAATTTGTAACATCACAAATGAGAGCCCCAATAGAAAGAAAATTGAGGCCACGATCATAAAAATGGAATCTTATCCAGCTCACTAATTCTGTTTCTAATACTATACAGGCATTTACAGGATATTATACTAAACTTATAATAATGCTTTCAATTTTTACAGCATATGGAAATATTTCATTGAAATAACGAATGTGGATCATAAGACAATTATCATCACAACCCATTATATTGAAGAAGCGAGAAATGCACATACTGTAAGTTCCTTGTTTAGTATATACCTATATTTTTTATATACCTATCTTATCGAATTATAAAATGCTAGTTATTCTTGATAATTATAGGATAATTAAATGATGATTATAATATAATTAGTGTATTACTGATGGAATAAAATTATCAGCTCTACAAGAAAAGTTTCATTAATTACATAAGTATGTTTCCAAACTTCTGTTTCCAACATAATCATAAAACTAAGACAATAAATAAAATTGCTGACTATAGAAAAACAGAACATCAAGGTCTATCACTCATCTATTTTGCTATCCATGACGAACTGTGAGTTAATAATTCGTGTTTTTTTTTCAATTAGTAGACTGTAGTGTCGTCACAATAGTTCAAAAATGAATCAAGGTCTAATTTGATTACACCAATTTAATTTATTGAGGGTTCTATATAGGATTATTGTTGTTTGATATTATTTAAAACATGCAGAGAAATTACTTTCAAGAGATCAGAAAATCGGTGCTCCCAAGAAAAATGAATTAAGGCTGTTTGGTACACTTTTTTATTATTCAAATTGGATAATCTTTTTCAATATTCAAATTCAAATTCAATTTAATTTATTTGCCATAAAATAATAATTGTTAAAATATCTCTCAAAATATAATTGTTAAGATCATTTTAAGAGCGAGAAAAAGTGGCAACTGAAATTTCTAAGTGGTCTAATAAGCGAGTTATGGATTGTTGAAGTGCTAAATTTCCAGATTCCGTTTTCTTCCCAGATCATAAACGGTTTCGACTATATTATTAGAACTTCTCTTAAAAAATTAAAAAATGTATCTTTCCAAACTAAAACATTTTATTCCCCATACCATTCGCAAATAAAAAAGTAACATTTTTTGTAAATTTGATAACTTGTTTATTTTGGCATTAATCGCGAAAAAACGCATGTTAGAACAAAGCCAATGATATACTGAATGAATTAAAAAAAAATTAGAAATTTCAGTTGCCACTTTTTACTTTCCTTGCCCTATTACCATAGGTAAGGAAAGTATTGCTTTCCGAAAAAAATTAGGTACCCAAATTTCTAAATTTCTATACGTTTCAAGGTCCCCTGAGTCCGAAAAAGTGGTTTTGGGTATTGGTCTGTGTGTGTGTGTGTATGAGTGTATGTGCGTCTGTGTACACGATATCTCATCTCCCAGTTAACGGAAAGACTTGAAATTTGGAACGTAGAGTCCTTCCCCTATAAGGATCCGACACGAACAATTTCGATCAAATGCAATCCAAGATGGCGGCTAAAATGTCGAAAATGTTGTCAAAAACAGGGTTTTTCGCGATTTTCTCGAAAACGGCTCCAACGATTTTGATCAAATTCATACCTGAAATAGTCATTGATAAGCTCTATCAACTGCAATAAGTCCTATGTCTGTAAAAAATCCAGGAGCTTTGCCCCATCTATGCAAAGTTTGATTTTAGATTCTCAATTATCAGCCTTCATATACAATTTAAACAGAAAATTTCAAGTGGAAAAGATTGAACATGAAAATCTCTACAATTAATGTTCAGTAACATTTCCACCTAAAATTGAAAATAAGCTTGAAATCCGAGAAAATGTGATTATTAAATTGCGAATTGCTGGCAACTGTTGGTTCTATTAAATCATTCACTACGAAGAGATAGCAGACCTCGTGTGTCTCCAGCGTTATTGACCTATCACCAGCTGTCTCATATCTTTGAATAGTAGACTTGAGATGCGCGAGTCTACTAGCGTCAGGTGATCAATTTTCATAACGGCAAGGAAAGTTGTGTGAGTGCGCCACACCAGATTTTTCTCACTCTTATAATGATCTTAAGAATTATATTGAAAAAGATTATCCAATTCAAATAAAAATAAAAAGGAGTAGGCCTACCGAACAGTCTTAACGTTTCAGACTCCTATTTTTCAATAGTCTCCTAAGTTACAGTTACTACTGTGGAATTTACTGTTAGCACAGTACTGTGAAAAAGTTGTAGCCTAAATGTGACTCAATAATATGCAACTCCCAATTTTTACGTTTCTCGAGAAAGAAAGCAAATACAATTCTTGATAATTTATTTATTTATTTATTTCATTGACAATATTTAATATTACTAATCATAATTATAATAAATATATAATATATAATGCTTCAATTTACAATGCCAAGAGGAATATTGGATATTACGGCTTATAATTTTCACTAAATTCACTGTACCGTTAATTAATTTACTCGTAATATGTTTTCATAGATAGTCGACCAGGTACTGAAAAGTAACTGAGAGAGAATGCGCACCGGAGTAGCATGTATGAACAAGGTGTACGGAGCTCAGGTATTCGAATGTACAACCTGTCGCCATCTCACTTAAGGCTGTGCAAAGGTTTGAAATAAACTTTCTACTCATTATATTTTTCTAAGTTTTTCGATTAGTATATCATCAAGCTATCAAAATGAAAAAGTTTTCTCAGGAAAACTTTTTTTTCTGATCATTACTTTTTGAGATATGAGCGCCTAAATTTTAAATTTTTGGGAGAGAACATTTCAAGTTCGGTAAGAGATAAATCAATGAGATTTAGAGGATAGATTCTTCATGGTATTGTTGATCTAATAAAACAAACATTTTCGGAAAATATCAATTTTTGAGAAAGTTATTCAATTTATTACCGAAAATAACTCAACTAAAAGTTATTTTTGGTAAAATTGAATAATTTTCTCAAGAATTGATATTTTCAGAAGATTTTTGTTTTATTAGATCAACAATACCATGAAGAATCTATCTACTAAATCTCATGGATTTATCTCTTATCGAACTTGAAATGTTCTCTCCCAAAAATTTAAAATTAAATACCGGTAACTCAACTAAAAGTTATTTTTGGTAAATTGAATAACTTTCTCAAGAATTGATATTTACAGAACATTTTTGTTTTATTAGATCAACAATACCATGAAGAATCTATCTACTAAATCTCATGGATTTATCTCTTATCGAACTTGAAATGTTTTGTCCCAAAAATTTAAAAGTTAGGCGCTCATATCTCAAAAAGTAATGATCACAAAAAAATTTTTCCTGAGAAAACTTTTTCATTTTGATAGCTTGATAGTAATACAAATCGAAAAACTTTGAAAAATATCACTCGTAGAAAGTTCATTTTAAGCCTTTGCACAGCCTTAAAAGAAATTATCAGGGAGGAAATTCAGAATTTTATTGAGAAGGGAGCTTCTGTCAATTAATTAGTTCTCAAAAATTAATGATCGGAAAAAAATGTTTTCCTGAGAAAACTTTTTCATTTTGATAGCTTGATAGTACCTATTACAAATCGAAAAACTTTGAAAAATATCACCAGTAGAAAGTTTATTTTAAGCCTTTGCACATCCTTAGAAGAATTATCAGGGAGGAAATTTAGAATTCTATTGAGAAGAGAGCTGCTGTCAATTGCTGCATATTCAGTTGAGGAATTCAATGAATATTACAATAAACCTCAAGTTGGAGGTTCAAGCAGAGGATAGCACACATTTTCTTGTGGTATAAATTTGACAAATCCATACACCTATTTTGTAGGAGATCAGTGGATGAAATAAAATGTAATCACTCATTCATTTGATTTTTAAGGTCGATATAATTTGTGTGTGTATTCTCAAGCTTTACTCAAAGTTCAAGGCAATCAATTTCAATAATATATTATTGGGTTTGCAGATCGGTTTGATGAGAAGTGGTATTTTGCTGGCAGAAACAAGTCCTCTCCAACTCATGGAAATGAATAACTGCTCAAGTCTAGAGGAGGCATTTCTCACTTTGAGCCAGAAGCAAGAAGACATCCCTTTAGATGATGTCTGTTCCTCATTCACTATTCATATATGATTGTGTTCCAACTGCATAGTGCACTTACACTCATAGGCACTTTCATGATGAAAATGAAACTGAAAATGAAAATGAAATAATTCTTTCATGCACTTCATCGTCAGTGTCACTTGAAGTTTCTCCAATGCACAACTCATTCTCATATCAGGTAGCACTCAATTAATTATTTATTTTCATTCATTTTTCCTCTATACAATGACGTGTATGTGAACCATAATATGTATGTAAACTATGTGTATACCATAATTTGCACACTATTCTGATATTATGTTACTCAAATTATCAACAATAATATTATTCCAATACTGAACGCTATATTCTATACTGTATCATTTAAATAAACTTTATACTATATTGATTCTTACAATAAGTACCTACATCATAAATAGAAAGAAAAATAAAATCATTTCACACAAAAATATAATATCACTTGAAAATGGCATCAATGTTGAAACATTTTGTGATAAAATAATTCAAAAAGGGTACTGAGATTTATATTTTTCTTTCTATTTATATTACAAGTAGCCCTATACTGAAAAGAGATAAATAAGTACATCATATTTACAGGGAGAGAAAAAATACGGTAACCTTGTGCTATTCTTCTCTCAAATTTAGATAAGGTTACACATAGTCCGAAATAGGTTCAGTCTTGCAGTTGTTCACTTCACAAAATGTTCAGTCCTCAATTACTTCCACATAGTAGATTTTTAAATTTAGATGCTTCAAAGCCAAACATACAAGAGATATTTCACATTATTATCACTAAAATAAGAAATATGCACATATTAAAGAAATAATTTTGCAGGACCAAAAAACAAACCTAATATTTCTGAAACGTTAAATATGAAACGTGTTATTTCATTCAAAATATGAAATAATCTATGACCCACCACCCATATGCATACATTGTTACTCAATCCATCTTTTCTATTCAAATCAAATAATCGTTTATTGTCATAAAACATACAATATGTTGAGACAATCGTCATTATTCATTAAAAAAATACAAAGTTGAAGAACTTAACTATCACAGTCACACCTACTACACACTACAATTTACACATAATCAAAATAACAATGGATTTATGAGAAATTGATATAGTACAGTATAACAACACAATAATTATTCTCCTTTTCCATCTTCCTACGTCCTGGTACCCCCAGAAGAAGGGAGTTTATTAAATAAAATATAACAAACAAAAATGAAAAATACACTTGTAAGAAATCTTACAAACAAAAAAAATGAACAATAATAAACAAAGCAATTTCCTTTTCAGTGGAAAATTTCAAAAAATTATATCTTACCAGACGAAAAACAAATTCTCCAAAACTTTCTAAATAATAATAATAATGGTATTATACAACAAATTTTATTATAAACAGGTAATACCTAAATGTATGTGTGTTTTTCTGGCAAGAGGCAAAAAATGGAGAACAATTCACACTCATAAAGTCTATACAAAAAATTCATTAACCGAATACAGGCCTTTTTATTATTAAACTTGAATTTTAAAAAACACTTTTGAAGTGAAAATGCACTTACTTTTGTAGTGACGATCGTTTCGACCTGTTGTTGGTCATCATCAGACTGTGGGAGTTTTACTCAGATGACAAGATAGCCTTGTCATCTGAGTAAACAAGATAGCCTTGTCATCTGAGTAAACAAGATAGCCTTGTCATCTGAGTAAACTCCCACAGTCTGACGATGACCAACAACAGGTCGAAACGATCGTCACTACAAAAGTAAGTGCATTATTTTCACTTCAAACGTGCTTTTTAAAATTCCTTTTTATTATATTTATATTCTATTCATTTTTTCATATATTCCTCACGTTTCTCAGCGATATAACCTCATCAATACCACATAATATTGTCATTGTCAAATTTACAGAGTGACGCAAAATACAGTTGGTTAGAGCAATGCTAGATCTATTTGGAATTATTTCTCATGATAAAAAATATTTACAATATATAGATGTTAAAATATTTCTCCATTCCCATTAATACATTTTAAAGTTATTTCTGGAACACTGTTCTATGAATAAGTTACATAATAACATCTCCCAACATCACAGTCTAAAACTATTTTACTAGGTCTTGCTGTTATTTTTTCTTCTTTCAACCAACTCCAACCGTCCAGTGTGTCTTTTTCGCGCCACTCTGTATAATGCATGCGGCTGAGGGATCTCATGACAGTGTGTTGGAAAAAAAGGAACAGTTTTGGGCTTTGAGCCTGTTATTCCTTTCCCAATCATTCATAGTTGAGAATTATATTGTATCTATCAATGTATAAATGAATGAATAGTTCAAAGAATTGAACCAGCTTTCATTAATTTTACAGACCTACCCTCCAGCAACAAAACAAGCAGACATTTTTGAACCAGGTGCAAAAATGGCATGGCATAGATTCGCTGCTCAAATTTACAAAAACGTCTCATGGACTAGGAGAAATATACCGTAAGGAGGGTCCTGCAGTTTTTATTGTAATAATATGATAGAAAGACAGTTACTTCAAAATGATATGATAATATTTTTATTAGTAGAATTGATGGTGTTGTGAAATCTCTCCATAATAATAAGAAAACAAAGATATTGTTAAATCTCACTAAAAATTTCCAGTGAAATTTGACATTATCTTTGTTTTCTAAATATTTTTATTATCAATATTCATAACAAGCGAATGCTTGTTCCAAACAAAGATTAATAAAAATCTGGATAAAACAAGTTTGAAAGCTCTAAAGCCATGCGAGAACTAACATTGGATTCTTACACTCTTATAAAGACATAATTTATCAAGCTTCTCATAAATATGTCGAGTTTACTCTATATATGTATTTTATGCTCCAGAATTCGTGCTCTATAGTGAGGTTCACGTTATGATGGCAGTGTTTGATTAGCAATGGTATTGCTATCCTTGCCTATCATTCAACAAAGCGGATAGCACTATCTCTTCTCGCTTTGCTCTGTTGCCAGATCGTCTTTTAACAATGTAGAATTAACAAAATATTCCATGTTAATTATGAAAATTCATTATAAAATTATTGAAAAATATAATTTCTTGTTCAATAAAATATAATTATTTTAAATGAGAATGAGCAGTTAATATTACATCAATAAACATGTATCAGCTGCCGTCTATATAGAAGGCATTGACAAGACAGAGGATCGGCAACGTTGTTCTCCTATCTATCTATTAAATTGTTTTTTTTTCTCAATTACTATTGATTTATACTTTTTCATCGTATTTTTTATTATTCTATTACGAGATTATTTCCTCATGTTGTTGTGATGTAAATTCATTATTAGAACTGTATAGGAGGGTTATGTGGGAGAGAGGGCCGGCTGCGCCCTAACTTCGTCCTCCAGGTTAAAATAAAGGTAGCCTATCTATCTATCTATCTATCTCCACCGCCATTATAATGTGCACCTCGCTATATAGTAATAAACTAATTTCTTCACTAATAATACAATTAGAAACTTCAGAAAGCACAGTGGGTAAGCTTAAAGCATGAAATATTTTTGCAATATTTCGTGTTCACTGAAAAAATAGAATCATATAGGATCTTGCTGACCAAAATCTATTTTGATATCAATGGGATACAAATTTCCAAACTACCACAGTTCTTAAAGATTCTTGGAAAGCAGTACAATTACTCTAGGGATGATTATTCAGTATAATTAATATTATTGAACTTTTTTTGATACAGTTTACCAGAGATTGATAACGGTTTAACACCCGAACCAGATTTTTTCACTTTTAATAAAATCTGTGGTTTTGACAATTGTTTAGTCTTTTTATTTAATTATTGAGATTATTTCATGATAGACTTGGGTGGTATTCTGGAAACGGATCATTGTCTGTTGCTTTAATTTAGCCAATTACATCTCAGAATAGTTTTTTGTACAACTATGGAAAATTTGAATGGACTACATTTAGAAAGGGCAGAAGTTTTGGGCCAGCGACTGTCATTCCTTTTTGATATTGTACCGTAATGTGTTTTATCAAATGAATAAAAATATGCAATCTGTAGTCCATGTAGGCTCCTAATATATATCTCTCTTCAGTATTAAGGCTGTGCAAAGGCAAAAAATAAACTTTCTACTCGTGATATTATTTTTCAAAGTTTTTCGATTTGTATATCATCAAGCTATCAAAATGAAAAAGTTTTCTCAGGAAAACATGTTTTTTCTGATCATTACTTTTTGAGATATAGCGCCTGAGGTTTGGATTTTTGGGACAGAACATTTCAAATTCGGTAAGAGAATCTCATACATGAGATTTAGAGGATAGATTCTTCATAGTATTGTTGATTTAGTAAAACAAAAATTTTCTGAAAATATAAATTTCTAAGATAGTTATCCAATTTACCAAAAATAACTTTTAGTTGAGTTATTTTTGGTAAATTTAATACCTTTTTCAAAACAATTTTGTTTAACTATATCAACAATTAAGAATACATCCTCTGAATCCCATGGACTTATATCTTACCGAATTTGAAATGTTCTGTCCCAAAAATTCAAACTTCAGGCGCTCATATCTCAAAAAGTAATGATCGAAAAAAAAAGTTTTCCTGAGAAAACTATTAATATTTTCTGAAAATATCAAATTTTAAGATTATTATTTAATTTACTAAAAATAACCAAAACAAACTTTTAGTTGAGTTATTTTTGGTAAATTGAATAACTTTTTCAAAAATTTATATTTTCAGGAAATTTTTGTTTTACTAGATCAATGGATCATGAAGAATCCATCCTCTGAATCTCATGGATTTATATCTTACCGAATTTGAAATGTTCTATCCCAAAAATTCAAACTTCAGGCGCTCATATCTCAAAAAGTAATGTTCGAAAAAAAAGGTTTTCCTGAGAAAACTTTTTCATTTTGATAGCTTGATGATATACAAATTGAAAAACTTTGAAAACTATCACGAGTAGAATAGTTATTTGTGCAACTAGTGCGCAAAGTGACAGTTTGCTGCACCGAAAGAAACGTTTACGCCCGAGCCGTAGGCGAGGGCGGAATGGTTTCTTGAGTGCAGCAGAGGAACTTTGCGCACGTATTTCACATTAAGTTTTTCCTACAGTTACCATTAATATGAAAAGTGGGTAATTATGGGTAAAATTGCCTGAAATGCATCAAATGTTTTTCTGTGTAATTTTATTATTGATAAAAACCTTAATCCTAAAATCCTAAAGTCCTCGTTGTCCTTGGTTATAATATATAATGAATAATAATTAGCGCGTTGTGCTTCGTTGCACCTCTGCTCACTATAGCAGCCACAGCAGTCACTGTTACCAACTTCATTTTGATTTTGCTGCACTGTTGCTCCATATAACCTACTAAGTATTTTGCGTTGCCATGTTGCAAATCTGGAGTGCAGAAAATTTTTTCCCACACTAGAGCGGAAAAGTGAATCTTTGCGTTCTGTAATCAGTGCAGCAATGGCCACTTTTCAACGTAACTGTAGGAAAAGTTTATTTTCAGCCTTTGCACAGCAGCCTTAAGTGATTCTACTATTTTGCAATTGTTTTTTCTAGGATCACGGCCTTCATGATCCTGCTTCCATTTCTGCTGTTCACAATCTTCCTAGCAATGCTGGGTAAAGATGAGATGGATGTGACGATAGCCGCAGTACAGGATGAGGTCACCCCGGGCTCTGATGACTGCAACAACTCCCGACCAATCAGGTCCATCTACGGCTGTGTTGCTCAAAAACGCCTCAGCTGCGAATTCATCTCATATCTCAAGGAGAAGTCTTATACCATTGTAGGTTAAAAGTATCCATTGAATAAGATCGACCTAAAAATATTATCACCTAAGTTTTGAAGAGCTGCTATAAAAAAGGTATTGATAAGCTCTATCAACTGCCACAAGTCCCATATCTGTAAAAAATTCAGGAACACATCTATGCAAAGTTTGATTTTAGATTCCCAATTATCAGGCTTCGGATACATTTTAATCAAAAAATTTTAAGTGGAAAAGATTGAGCATAAAAATCTCTACAATTAATGTACCATCGTGAGTTTATTTTACTCATTCAATTATCCAGAACTACACATCTATAGTAAGGTCCACGTTATAATGGCAGTTGAGAAAGATAGGACAACAACGTTGCAGAACTTCTGTCTTGTCAATGCCTTCTATAGACGGTAGCTGATGAAGGTTCATTGATGTAATAATTATAAACTGTTAATTCTCGTTTTAGATAATCAATTATATTTTACTAGCTTACCCATCGAACTTCGTAACGCCAAAAAGTCAATGTATATAATGTCACACTTGACTGTAGCCTATTTTGTGAATCATGAAATTTATCTGACAATCAATATATTTATTTACATCTCAATGCGGACTTCCTAGGTGCTTATAGCCCTAGTCATGCAGCATTTATTATTCCGAGAACATATTCTTCTCAATCAATTGGTAGATCTATATTGGTGAGGGTATATCTATCATTGAAATGTTGAATTAGAAAAAAATAGATAGGTTAAATCAGTGTTTCAAAGATGAATTTAATTCTTCAATGTTGTTCTCCATCACGAACTGCTTATTATTAAATCACTTTTTTGCTTTTACAAAAAACGACTAGCAGTCAGATATTTTACAATAAATGAATTAATCACTCACTGTGTGAGACAACCAAGAAGATGGCGGACCTGCCGAAAGATGTCGTTGTCACAGTGTGTGATTAATTCATTTATTGTAGTATATCTGACTGCTAGTCGTTTTTTCTAAAAGCAAAAGAGTGATGAATTTAATGTTTTCATAGTTGTTGATTGTCAATAGATGGTCCAGGAAATATGCGATGTAGGATGAATTACACAGAATTCAATATTCTTCCCATCTTCCATTTTAGGATGAGTATAAGCTAAGCTGAATTCAAATAAAAATGTAAATTATTCTGACATTCTTCAGTAATTAATGAATGCAATAAGAACAACTCTCTTTCATGAGGTGAATAATTTTTTTCAAAATTTTCCAGTTTCTCAATGATAAGGGAATGATAATTATTTGTATAGGTCTTCTAAGGAACCATTATCTACATCTGGTAGCCTACATGCTAAATCATATTATCACAATATGATCTTGAATCATGATCATCTTTCCGTTCCTCGGTAGCCGAAAATTTCGAAAACATACTAGGTCTGTAAAATGGATTAATAAATGATTATTATCAGAATCCCTATAAAAATTTCTGGTCAGAAACCATCCCCAATATTCACTCAAGATATTCCCAAAGTTTCATACCGTTCTGTCAAGTACCGTAGTTTTCAAGTCTATAGGGAACAAACAAATATACAGACATTCATTTCTATTATATAGATTAATCAATTAATAATGAATTTTCATTATTAAGATGAAATATTTTGTTTATTAATTATCAATTCTACATTGTTTAAAGACGATCAGGCAACAGAGCAAAGCGAGAAAGAGATAGCGCTATCCGCTTTGTTGAATGATTGACAAGGATAGCAATACCATTGCTAATTAAACACTACTGCCATTATAACGTGGAACTGACTATATAGCTATCCGCAGATGAACCGGTACCTATGAACTTTGCAAAATTGTTGATTTGTACTAGTTCTTATTACTAGACGATGGCACAGAACGATTTAAATTTTGGTTTTTCTTTGCAGTTGATGTACGATAGTCTTGACGCGGGAATCACAGCGGTGAAGAGAAACAAAGCATGGGCTCTGCTCTATTTCCACAAGAACTACACAGAGAGTCTACTGGAGAGGATTGACCGAGGCAAAAAAGCCTCCAATATGAGTCTTGCAAACAGCTTGCTTGAAGTCTATCCTGACAATTCTAGTGAGTTGAGTTAAATTTTGATCAATCACCATATTTCTGTCTTCAAGATAGTTTTATTAAGACAAACTATGAAGACAAAAAACCTGATTCAATACAGCAGGTGGTTTAAACCTGATTCAATACATACATGATCATACATAATGTCGTTATTTCGATAAAGGTACAGTATGTTGATAATTGAATCATAATTTTTTTTCAAATACATTACTCTAATCTGGAACGGTAGGGACGTATCTATTATTCAAACTGTATTCTGCAGTAGAAAGGTATAGAACGGTAGTTATCTATAAACCTGATTCAACTTTCCATGTAGGGGAACTAACATTCAATACTCATCAAAATCTCTTCCATTATACTGAGGTCCACGCTATAATGGGAGTGGAGAAAGATAGGAGAACAACGTTGATGATCCTCTGTCTTGTCAATGCCTTCTATAGACGGTAGCTGATACAGCTTTATTGATGTGTAATATCAACTGTTCATTCTCGTTTAAAATAATCAATTATATTTTTCAATAATTTCATAATGAAATTTCATAATCAAGATGAAATGTTTTGTTAATTGATTATTAATTCTACATTGTTAAAAGACGATCTTGCAACAGAGCAAAGCGAGAAAGAGATCCGCTTTGTACTTTGTTGAATGATAGACAAAGGATCACAACAACATGAGGAAATAATCTCTTACGGTAATAGAATAATAAGAAATGTGATAAAAAGTATAAATCAATAGTAATTGAGAAAAATAACAATTTAATAGATAGATAGGAGAACAACGTTGCCGATCCTCTGTCTTGTCAATGCCTTCTATATAGACGGCAGCTGATACAGGTTTATTGATGTAATATTAACGGTTCATTCTCGTTTAAAATAATCAATTATATTCTATTAACCAAGGAATTATATTTTCCAATAATTTCATAATGAATTTTCATAATTAAGATGGAATATTTTGTTAATTCTACATTGTTAAAAGACGATCTGGCAAATTGCAAAGCGAGAAAGAGATAGCGATATCCGCTTTGTTGAATGATAGACAAGGATAGCAATACCATTGCTAATCAAACACTGCCATTATAACATGAAACTCACTATAGAGCACGGATTCTGGAGCATAAAATACATATAGACTCGACATATTTATGAGATGAAATATTTTGTTAATCAATTATTTATTCTAAATTGTTAAAAGACGATCCGGCAACAGAGCAAAGCGAGAAAGAGATCCGCTTTGTCGAATGATAGACAAGGATAGCAACATCAAAGTTTATCAAATACTGTCATTATAACGTGGACCTCACTATAGCTCAACAACGCACAACCCTAAGGCTCAACTCACACTTATGCGACTCAGGTAGAGAAGAGATTCGACTCTAGTAGAGAGCATGTGTTTTCAAATGGTGACGTCGCGGGGACTAGAATCCACTGGTCTGAGTGTCACCATTCGAAAACACATGCTCTCGACTAGAGTCGAGTCTCTTGTCGACCTTAGTCGCGTAAGTGTGAGTTGAGACTAAGTGTTATATGGGCTCTTGTAGTATAATTTAAAGCTATTTGAAGCTGTGTTCAAAACTATTTTTTACACAGTTATAACAAAATTGGTTCGAATTATAAAAGTACTAGCCGTCAGGCTCGCTTCGCTCGCCATATCCGTCTAGCCAGGGGGCTCCGCCCCCTGGACCCCCGACTGGATCGACCAAGAATGAGATTAGCAGGCTCGCTTCGCTCGCCTGCATTTTTATATTTTTTATCATGTTAGGACAATCCATTCGGGGGTCCAGACTAAACGTCTGGCTAAACGGATATGGCGAGCGAAGCGAGCCTGACGGCTAGTAATATAATATTCCCAGGATTGAAGTAGCAGTGCCCAATCAATTTTTCCGCGATAAATGCATTTAAATCTTCAACTTGGTGCCAACCTAACAAAGTCAACTCAACTTAATGCCAACCTGACTAAATTATTAATTTAGTTGCCTGTTAACAACTGTTTCGAAGAGGTACTCTATCTAGATTATAGTTCTATAGTAACATATGATATGGAAATTTCAATTATAATTAAGAGATTGATTGATTGATTGAGTACTTTATTTACGAGATTCTTCGGACATTGATATGTCCAAAGCTCCGCCAATTTGTGTAGATGCATAACAATATAATTATTATCTATAGTTATTATATTACAAATTGCTTCTTCATATCATATACAGTTCAATAATTATTTTCTTAGTCTATATCATGTAAATTCATCTTTAATTTTGCTGTATTGTAAGCTATTGTATATAAGTGTATAAGACAGTATATATTGTAATCTACATAAATAATATATACTGTCTTATACACTTGGGAGAAGAAGAATATACATGTTAAAAGACGAACTTTAAACCCTTAAAAACAACCCTTAGAGTTAAAATATTGCCAAAAGGTTTCTTAGTGCGCCTCTAAAGGGCCAACTGAACATACCTACCAAATTTGAACGTTTTTGGTCCGCTAGATTTTTAGTTATGCGAGTGAGTGAGTGAGTCAGTCAGTCAGTGAGTGAGTGCCATTTCGCTTTTATATATAGATAGATAGATGGATGAGGTATGAATAATTCTTCCAACATATATTGTTGAACTCAAGATGATCTTTTCACCTCTATTGCATAAGTGGATATAGAATAATATTGAAAATAAATAAGGCAATAGCCTACTACACTTTTTTATTATACTAAAATATAATTATATTTATATATTCTTGTTTCCTATACCTTTATTCTTAATACTTGATATTATTGACTTTGTTGTAGTTCAGACAAGCACTGTGTTTTGACTTGTAAATATTGAAAAACACTCACTTTTCTTGGAGTATTGAGGAATGCATTTCACTCCCTGAGGAGGAGCTTCATCAGCATCAGCCTAAGCCTCAGGCTGATGAGGCTCCTCTTCAGGAGTGAAATGCATTCCTCAATACTCCAAGAAAAGTGAGTGTTTTTTTTCAAATATTTACAAGTAACACAGTGTCAGAACTACAACAAAGTTATTATAGGTGATGGTTTCTTGATTCATTCCGAGCTGCTTTGTATTAACACACTTTTTTATGTATTTGAACACGACATGCAGTCAATTATTAAGTAAATATTAAAAACTTTACTTACTGACTGAACTACTTTTAGACTGTTGAGAATGATCGCTAGACGATTGAAAGTACTTCAGTCAGTTAGTAAAAGTTTTTAATATTTACTTGATAATTGACTGCATGTCGTGTTCAAATACATAAAAAAGTGTGTTATTATATAGTGTTTCGTCATGGAAAGCAACATCAATGATATTATTGGTTTCGAAAATAATTAGGCTAATTTGTTTAATGGTGAAAATTAGTCAACTCTGTATATAGTTTGAACTTTTTGACTATTGCCTTTTTCTAATAATTCGTTGAGAATTGATTCTAATAATTTCTTACAGTTTATTACATTGCTCAAAAATTAAGATGGGACTTGCATTCAGGATTTATGTCATTCATGGAGAATTTTCTAAGAAATTGTGAAATCGATGATAGAGTTGTAAAGAGTCCTATCACGGTGAGTACCTACCCAGCTCATTAATAAGTTTAATACTGAATGACGTTGAATTTCACGCAACTTTGTGCACTAATAATGCACATTGTCATGATGCAATAATAAATATGCCATGCTGTTGTTAAATTTATTTATTTCTCATAAATTCAATAAAATAATGATAAATAAATAAATGTGCATTTCCCCAAAAAACTAAAACTACAACATCAATTATTACACAAAATATTGGATAAATTACAATATTACATACAATAGTTAGTTACAAAAAATTCTTATAATGTGACCTCTACTTGTTTAGTTTTTTCTGTGTGGAAAATTGACCTACTACACTATGGCGTACCATGTTCTAGAGTAGGTTTTGTTAGTTTTTTTGTGCGTATTATTAATTAGTTAGTGTTTAGTAAGTCATTAGGTGGTTAGTTGTTATTTGAAAAATGTTTTCTATGTTCTGTCTTCCTTTGCTCATCAACCAATTGTGTACTGTGTACTATTGTTTTGAACTTTCTAGGATGATTAATCTGTTTGAAGTTTGAAGGAAGTAGATTATATAATTTTGGTGCTGAATGATTGAAATGTCTCTGGTATAGTGCCTTCCTTGCAACACTGGTGATGAGAAGATTCCTGTATCTGGTGTTGTGGTTGTGGTTTCTGATTTGAAATGTTGTTGGGTTCTTGTGTAATCTGCATAGTATCTCCTTGGAGTAAAGCTGTCTTGGATCCATCACGTCAAACTCATTGAATAGCTGGTCTGATGAATAGCGTGGAGGCTTCTGGTTGATGACCCTCATGATCAGCTTCTGTACCCTGAGGAGCGGTTCGATGTGCAAGAAGCTTGCACCTCCCCATCCCACAATCCCATACAGCATGAGGGACTGTGCTAGAGAGAAGTAGATAACTCTTAGACATCCCTTGTCGACCAGTGTCCTCAGAATCCTGAATCTGCAGATAGTCTACCTCAGTCTCCCGCATAATTCATTGAGATGACGATCCCAACGCAGAAAAGAGTCCATTGTAACTCCCAGGTATTTCAATGTTACTGAATTCCATTAAAGTTAACTGAATTTCATTTTAATGAAGACAGCCTATTCAATTTGTTTTGTTTACAGGAAGGTGAAGAGATTTATGAAAGTATTGCTGTAAGATACATTGGTCTGAATGGATATATCATTGCGTAAGTGATCGGTAACTTAATCAGTAAACAGTAATCGGTAAAAAGCAATGGAATATTGGAAAAATATAAACAATATTGAACAACATATAAGTTTGTGGAATAAATTTTAGAACTGATTTTTATTAAAGGATGATATTATCACCCAATTCGATTTTTTTCTCAAGAAAAATAAAAAAATTGGAAGAAAAATAGCAAAAGGACTACCTTATTATTTTATCTTTCAATGTTATCACATTAGTGTCATTTGCATTGTAAATAAATAAAGAACACTGCCCATGAGCAATTGCAGCAGAGCTAATAAATGCCTCAGAAATCTTGATAAGATAATGATACTTTGTTTTTTTATATAACTTTGATTTTGATAATCATCATTTACTGACAATCATAACCATATTAATTTGAAGTATTTACAATTTTTTCTATGATTTTTTTTTATTTTCAGGATTCTCTATTATTTGGCTATGGTTTACACATCCAGTTCTATGGTGTATGAAAAATCTAAGGGGTTGTTTGAGCGGACAATGGTCACAGGTAATTAGGTCTTAGAGTATTAGGTAGGTACTTAGGTATTGAAATATTTATTCATGAAAGAAATGATTTACATCTACAGTCTCCATAGTTTTTCATGTAGAATACCCTTTTACATTATATCAAAATAAAAACTTACAAAACAGTTACAAACTGTTTTTGCAAAAGTTATGATGGAAAAAATTAACTTACATTCCTTCCAAACCTAAACTAAATATAGTTACCAGGATTTATTTGATAAAGTCTAGGATTCAAGCTGGATTTGCACAGTGACAGTGAACAGTGAAAATACAATTCCCATAAGTTCTTAGGGTGTTATTCATGCTCACTCGACCGGGCTGAGTTGGAATAAGCCTCGTCAAATAATTATAAATCGTGGAATAGTTTTTTGTGCAACTAGTGCGCAAAGTGACAGTTTGCTGCACCGAAAGAAACGTTTACGCCCGAGCCGTAGGCGAGGGCGGAATGGTTTCTTGAGTGCAGCAGAGGAACTTTGCGCACGTATTTCACATTAAGTTTTTCCTACAGTTACCATTGAATATGAAAAGTGGGTAATTATGGGTAAAATTGCCTAAAATCCATCAAATAACTTAGTAGTGTTTGAATGGCGAGGCGGCTGTGTGGTGTGTGCTGTGGTGGCACTGTGCTGTTGCTGTCCTCGATATAATATATAATACTAATAATTAGCGCGTTGTGCTTGGTTGCACCTCTGCTCACTATAGCAGCCACAGCAGTCACTGTTACCAACTTCATTTTGATTTTGCTGCACTGTTGCTCCATATAACCTACTAAGTATTTTGCGTTGCCATGTTGCAAATCTGGAGTGCAGAAAAATTTTTCCCGCACTAGAGCGGAAAAGTGATTCTTTGCGTTCTGTAATCAGTGCAGCAATGGCCACTTTTCAACGTAACTGTAGGAAAATTATATTTTTACTATTCACTCTTGTGTGCGAATCCAGATTTATTAATATTTTGGAAAAATACAGGTAAGTTATTGGTAAAAAATGTGATTGCTTTTCTACAGACATTGGGCTACTCATTGGAGTTTGTTGCTAAATATAAAACGGTGTTGAATACCTTTTACGTGAAGCAAAGTTAGGATCGTGACATTACAGAATTTTTTTAATTATTTTCCAGGTTTGACAAAATTTGAATTATTTGCCGCTCATTGCGTGGCTCAGACATTAATGTCACTTTGCCAAAATGGAATTTTCATGTTGATATTCTATGGATATTTCAATTTACCAATGAAGAGCGGTATCGGATATCTGATTTTGCTGGTATTTTTGGTCGAGTATTTTGGAATGATGACAGGTAAGTGTTTCGTAGCATAATATGAAATAGATATCGGATAAACACGTTAGAATGCCGGCCCCGGCTAAGTATAACAGCCATATAGTGGTCCATTGACCACTTAAACTATATATATTCTGTGTAAAATAAGTTAACTCTCCTAACTTTAAATTCCTTGGACACTAAAATACTGTGATGTTTTTAACAGGGTTGGTTAACGCCACATTATTCTGAGAGAAGTGATATTAAAAAAAAACAAACAAATCTTCGCGATGTTTCCAATTTTATCTTAAAAGTTAAATTTCCTTCAAAATTTTGATCCTTCAACCCTGAAACTTTTTTAGCACTACTAGGATATCGGGGATGATATTCTACATCCAATTCTGACGTTGAATTGGGAATTTGGGATAGTTGCAATTTTACACGATTTGGCAACCCTGTATAATTTCTTCGGATGGAGGGCCAAGTCTCAACTTATTTTACACAGTAGACTATCATGCTAGGCAATACCTTACCATAAAGCAATAAGGTACCGTAGGTAGGTATTACATAATACATAGTATCTATCTACCTTGACCGTTAGAGACTCTCTACAGCAAACGCCATACATGGTAGGTAGCCTACATTTTTTTAAAATAAATACTATAATAAAATATGCATCAATAACTGTATTAAACAATGATGAATGATTATATTAGGTAGATTTCCTCATCAAATATACAGTATTTTAACCGATGAAAGAATATTGAGAAATCATTTACTGAAAGCAGTCTGGGAGCTGAAACAATAGGCTACCTATTCAAATATTACCAATTATTTTATTGAATTTATAAAACTATTTTTTTTTATTAATCATTATTATAATTTGTTATATAATACACATAAAGAACAAAGGACCAGAATTTGACACAATAGAACAGTTTGAGATATACACCCAATTTAAAAGCAATAGACAATGTATATTAAACGAACAAACCAACTTCAAATCCCACATCCTCTTTGACTACCTTCTAAGCCACAACAAACCCAATAGACACCAACAACACCAACAGACACTAATCCAATAGACACAAACAGCACACTAAAATTGCTATCCTATCCTTCTACTTGTCTATGAGTACAACCAAGAAGATGGTGAACCTGCCGAAAGATCTCGTTGTCACAGTGAGTGATTAATTCATTTATTGTAAAATATCTGACTGCTAGTCGTTTTTTCTAATAGCAAAAAGTGAGATAATTTGTTAATTATATTTATAATAAATATTATTCTTATACAGTACCGTATTTATATTTACTATTGTTATTTGTTTTTTTATTATCATTATTATAATGTGTTCATTCAACTTATATAAATCATTCTACAATTTGATTTCTTGCAGGATTTGTGATTGTCGAATTTATTTCTGATGAGCGAATGGTTACATATTTTGGAATCAGTCTTGTGATAATGATTTTTCTGACAATTGGTGAGTAGAAAATAATAATCCCTTCCATTGACATTAAAACCAGCACTTACTATACTATTACTATAACTATTATAAACCTTACTAGGTCTATAACTATTATAAAATATTGAACAATAGTTATTTCTATTGTTTATGTATGTTAACATTAACAACACCTGTAGCAAAATAAAATGTATCATTCATAAATTTTATAAATTGAACAAGTAAAACGAAATTAAAATTATGAAAATGGTATACTTTGCTTAGGCTCAGGCCATCTTCCAATATTGGATGAGAATATGGGGAGGAGCTCTAAAGACCTATTTCAGAAAGATAGAAGAGATCCAGAGATCAGGGCTGCACTTGGCAAACAAAGACGCTACCCCAGCTCTCTATTATAAAGCGAGATCAAAGTACTTGAAATTAGACAACTTTTTGTAAAGAATTTAATTGTGTAGGTATCTGAATAAAAATAGAAATCTGTTCACAGCTCATGTAAAAAAGTATACAATTTCCGTTTGCCTACCATTTTTCCTGTACCACGAACGGATCTAACTGTGTGTAGGAGACAATTTTATCATATATGCCATAAATTAATCAATTGTATACCGGAAAATTTTCTCATGAACAGGATCTCAAAGTCAACTTTGCAAGTAATAGAGGAGTGGATAAAATTGCAGGGTGAACTCAATAATATCTTGTAGTACCTAATTGAAAACTTTTGTACCTATATATACTTTTCAATTTTTCTTTTCTTTCTCTTTCTCCTTACTTTATTCTTTTGCCTTTCATCCTTATTTCTCTTCCCTTTTTCTTCTTCTCTCACTCTCTAACATTTATCTAGTCAACATAAACGTGTTTTACATTTTCCCTTACAAGCTATATCAGTTTAGTACCATGTACCTATACCAGTGCATAAACCTAGGTTTTTCTGGCTTTGTCAGATAGAAAACAAGTTATTTTTAATTTAAGAGTTTATGTGTTATTGGAATAACCAGTGCATAAACCTAGGTTTTGCTGGCTTTGTCAGATAGAAAACAAGTTATTTTTAATTTAAGAGTTTATGTGTTATTGGAATAACCAGTGCATAAACCTAGGTTTTGCTGGCTTTGTCAGATAGAAAACAAGTTATTTTTAATTTAAGAGTTTATGTGTTATTGGAATAACCAGTGCATAAACCTAGGTTTTGCTGGCTTTGTCAGATAGAAAACAAGTTATTTTTAATTTAAGAGTTTATGTGTTATTGGAATCTTATTATGTATTTCTTGCTTGTTGACCGAAGCGAAGCTGAGGTCTTAGTTTCGATTCGATCGTCTGTTTGTTTGTACCGCAGTTACAGTCGCAGTTATTGTCCGATTTGGATGAAATTTGGTATACAAGTTCTTCGAAACAAGGCGCAGAAACGTATGTGTAACGATTTTTGATAAGACCTCCGGCTTTAATATAAATTGTGCCGCTCTAAAATGTGCTGTATTGAATGAATGGTATCGTTGGAATGCTATTAATAGAGGACAAGAGTTGTCAGCAGTGAACCTTGAAACGTCTGAGCCGCTCCAAATCATACTGTATTTGAGACATCACAGCTTAGTTAGCTCTTGTTTTCGTTTTAGTATGAGATCGGAAACCGACTTGTGAGCATAAACATTCTGCATAGGCATAACAAGCCGCCATAACATTGAATCCACTTTTCATGAAAAACATTATTAGCAACCTCCTGTCATTGTCACCAACATACCCATGTTATTTAGAATCCTCACTATCGTCTGTGAGACGATTCATCGTCTAAATTGCCTACTGCATATTCCATTTTTCTGTCAGTTGACCGATTTCTTATAATCAATTGTTGGAAAATTTGTAATATTGTAAATATGTGGACGATATGAAGGCACCTCAAGCAAAATTTTAAAAGAATGTGAAAATGAATTACTGGACCCTTTATTGCATCTCCTTAATACTTCACTAGAGCAGGGTATTTTCCCTGATGATCTGAAACAAGGAAAAATTTTGCCAATTTTCAAGAGCGGTGATGCTGAAAGAGTTGAAAATTATAGACCCATTAGTATTCTAAACGTAATAAGTAAAATTTTTGAAAGAGTAGTTTTAAATAGTTTATTGATGCACCTGGAAGAAATTAATTTCATATGTGATGAACAGCATGGGTTCCAGAAAGGGAAATCTACTAAGACTGCAATAGTATCCCTTGTTGAAAGACTAATAGATATAATAGATTCAGGTGAGAAGGCAGCCGCAATATTTCTTGATTTATCCAAAGCTTTTGATTGTGTGAACCATAGAATATTATTGGAAATACTAAAAACTGTAGGTGTGAATGGTGTAGAACTAAAATGGTTTGAATCATATCTCATAGGTAGAAACCAGTGTGTTGAGCTTACCAAGGTGGATGGGAATGAAATAGTAAAAATTAAATCTCAAAAACTGGAGGTCCAGGCTGGAGTACCTCAAGCTCAATTCTGGGTCCCTTACTGTTTCTGTTGTATGTGAACCAATTACCAAAAGAGTTAAAAGATCACAGAGCTCTGTTGTTTGCTGATGACACATCGCTAATCTTTAACAATTTTTATTAGATAGTCTAGAAATAAATGCTTTTACTGGAGTACAGTCAATTGTCCAATTCTTGAAGCAAAGGCAATTAACAATAATAGTAAGAAATGTCAATTCCTACAATTCAAAAGTAAATATAATTCAGTAGAGGATAGAGAAATAAATGTGTTTGTAGAGGAAAATGAATTAGACCAAGAAGAGAAAGTAGCATTCTTGGGAATTTTATTGGACAGGAAATTAACATGGCATCCTTACATTGAGAGGATATGTAATAAGATATCATCTGGGGTATTTGTCCTGCGGCAGCTTGCTAGGCTGAATGATAAAAAACTACTGTTAACTGCTTACCATGGACTTATACTATCTCATATTAGGTATGCTATTTTAGTATGGGGTAATTCATCTCAACAAAATATGGACAGGGTGTTTAAGATTCAAAAGAAGGCACTCAGATGTATAGAGAAAGTGAATAGGTTAGACTCTTGTAGGCCTTATTTAAAAAGCTTGGTCTATTAACTGTGCCATCTTTGTATGTATATGAAGTTGTATGCATGTGAAAACGAGTGGTGTGATCCAGAATTCAGATGTTCATGAGTATAATACGCGAAACAGAGCAGATTATCATATAATGGGTCACAATAGTAGGTTATTTGAACAAAAACCAGATTATATTGGTAGGAAATTTTATAACAAGCTACCTCAAATCTTGAAAAGTAATGATGATTTGAAGATTTTCAAAAACAAATTAAAAAATATTTAGTTGATAGAGCTTTTTATAGTGTACAAGAATTCCTTTCAACCTTTCAACCTAAACTAGGTTGAACTACTTAGTGTTAGAATTATTATGTAATAACATGACTTGTCTTATACTCCATGACTGGAGTCTTTAGGACGTAATCTTAAAAAAAAAAAAAAAAAAAAAAAAAAAACCTCAAAACCTCCTTGAGACATTTATAAGTCCAGTCTCCCTGGAAACAACGTCTTTAGCAGATGGAGAAAATAATAATAATAATAGATGACATGGATAAATCTTCACAATATACTGTACTTTCTTAATGGTCCTTCTCTCATTAGTTTGAAAGTTGTAGGGTATTCATGAGCAAGGTCTACTGTTCGCAGAACTACTAGTCTATTATTTTTATGATTCATAATCTTCATTGTATTGTTTTCAATTTGACAAAATAAATTTGATTTGATGTTATCAGTATTTTTTGGGTGTGCGAATTTGATTGTTTGAGTATGTTAAATATGATATTTCTACAATATTTATGTTGTAGCCGCTATAAATAGAAGGCTATAGATATAGCCTATGGCTAATTCTGTTATCAGTATTTTTGTATGTGGGAATTTGTTTGTTCAGGTATGTTATGGCCGGTGGAAGGTATGCACTGGAGCATCCGACCAATTTCGCAGATGAACCCAATGAGGATGGCCGTCGAGACCTATCGCTCCATCACTTTCCGCGGTCTCCCTTTCTCCAACTCTCTCATGTACCAGGGATACCTGTCTATCTCCATCCTCGTCCTACTGTTGCTCCTCATATACATATACAAGTCAAGAAATGATTAAAGAATGGAGATCCGTTAAAGATCTAAGCTACCCGGTATTCCAGGTGCAAAAATCCTACAGTTTCCTACAGTTACATACTCAAGTCAAGAAATAGTTGAAGATCCGTGAAAAATCTAAAAGCTATTCCAGATGCAAAAATCCTACTAAGTTACTTATTCTTGTCATATACATACTCAAGTCAAGGAATGATTGAAATCTATTATACAGTATGATTGAGCTATTACTGTATAGTAAAAGTCCTACTACATCTAGTCATAGATTGAGTCATATGTATGGGAACCCTTCAATAAGATGGAGACTATTGTAGATATATAATTGACCGAGCGAAGTGAGGTGAAAGATTCAAGTCGAAGGTTTTTGCATTTCTCTTTATGTTAATATGTTTATATTTATGTTCCGCATTTACAGCGAAACGCAGCAAGCAATAGATTTTCATGAAATTTGACAGGTATGTTCCTTTTTAAATTGCGCGTCGACGTATATACAAGGTTTCTGAAAATTATGCATTTCAAGAATAATATAAAAGGAAAAAGGAGCCTTCTTCATACTCCTTCATAGAGTAAAAATCAGACCATAGATATAAGATATTTTTTATTGCCAATAAACATATACAGTGCAGTACCTAATAGGCAAAAGTCACAATACAAACAGTACAATAAAAGTAACATAATCATATCACTGGCGGAAATCACAATACAAACAAAACAAAACAAAATTATTCATTAGAATTAGAATTATTCATTATAAATCAGCTGTCAAGTGGATTATAAATTGCTTGCAATTCAATATCTCAATGTAACTTAGTGAAAAAACAGATGTTGTGTGGACTATTAATTGGATGCAGTGAGGCATGGAATAATTGATAACTTGAAGTAGCATAGTATTTTTTCTCCCGACTTTTCTCAGCTTTCAACTCGATAAGCTTTTGATGATACTGTAGTAGCATAGTTGTTTACAACAAATTATTAGCATTCAAATGATAATAATTTTCATTAATATTAATAATTATTGTCCATACAACATTCGAAACAGCCATTAGTTGTTTACACACCGATAACTCGCTGACAGGTCAGGACAGGACATAATTCACTCTGATGGAGGCTGTAGTCTTTAACTCCGCGAAGTCCACTATTCACAGAACTAGGTACTAGTACTGTAACTTTCAGAACACAGTACGTTATTGGTCGAATACTCTACCTTTTGACGTACCCCTACAACCGAACTTCAACCCCTCATAAAGGGGTGACTTAGGGGTTGTAACTCGAATATTTTAAATGTAAACACCCATTGTGTGGTACATCATTTAGAAGGTCTTTCTAAATCAAGAAAAATGGCATTGATAAAAATGTTCTAAGATACCTGTATCTAAAATGACGGCTGATTGAAGTTTCAGTTTTTAAGGAAATGAGAGGGGTTGTAACTCAATTATTTTGAATATAAACACCCATTGTGTCATACATAATTTTAAAGGTCTTTTTAAAACAAGAAAGATGACATCAATGGAAATGTTCTTGATAATTTTATCCAAAATGGCGGCTGATTGAAGTTTTAATTTTTACTTTCCTTGCCCTATTACCATAGGTAAGGAAAGTATTGCTTTCCGAAAAAAATTAAGGTACCCCAATTTCTAAATTACTATATGTTTCAAGGTCCCCTGAGTCCAAAAAAGTGGTTTTTGGGTATTGGTCTGTGTGTGTGTGTGTGTGTGTGTGTGAGTATATGTGCGTCTGTGTACACGATATCTCATCTCCCAATTAACGGAATGACTTGAAATTTGGAACTTACGGTCCTTACGATATAAGTATCCGACACGAACAATTTCGATCTGATGCAATTCAAAATGGCGGCTAAAATGGCGAAAATGTCAAAAACAGGGTTTTTTGCAATTTTCTCGAAAACGGCTCCAACGATTTTGATCAAATTCATACCTAAAATAGTCATCGATAAGCTCTATCAACTGCCACAAGTCATCAATGCAGATAGATTCCCAATTATCAGGCTTCAGATACAATTGAAACGAAAAAAATCAAGTGGAGTAGATTGAGAATGAAAATCTCTACAATTAATGTTCAGTAACATTTTCACCTAAATTGAAAATAAGCTTTAAATTCGAGAAAATGTGATTATTCAATTGCAAATTATTGTTGATTCTATTAAATCATTCACTATGAAGAGATAGCAGACCTCATGTGTGTCTCCAGCGCTATTGCCCTGTCACCAGCTGGCTCAAATATTTGAATAGTAGACTTTAGATGCGCGGGAACACTAGCGTCAGGTGATCAATTTTCATAACGGCAAGGAAAGTTGTGTGAGTGCGCCACACCAGATTTTTAAAGAAATAATTGATAAAGTTCAATCAGCTGCAAATTTGGATAAAAGTATCATAGAACATTTTTATTGATGTCATCTTCCTTGTTTTGAAAAGGCCTTCACAATTATATACCACACAATGTGTGTTTACATTTAAAATATTCGAGTTACAACCCCTAAGTCACCCCTTCCATGAGGGGTTGAAGTTCACTTGTACATCAAATGGTAGTGTTCGACCAATAACTTATCACTAAATTTAGAGTTTTAAATTTAGATTTTGTGGCGTGCGTGGCGAGCATGACAGTGGTCTCCAGTAGCGCTGCCACCACCATGTTTTTAGGGTCCTGGGCCCTACTACTTTTATAGGATAATTCAAATAAATACGCCAATTCACCAAAACAATCTCACTCTATTGAAAAAATTCCATAACAAACATCTATACTCTCTCTCTCTAAACATAATCACTCCTCAATCACATTACTAAAAACTATATCTCACTATCTCACGCACAACCTTCCTCTAGAGGTGCGTACAGACATTCGCTCTGCTCCGCAACCGAACGTCACTCCAGCGATTGATGATCGACCGGGGAGCAACAGTGGTTCGACCGGGGAACGCGAGAAGATCTAACATCTTCCGTAACGTTCATGATGGGTGCGTGGGCGGAGCGACTGTGGTTCGATGGTGGTACGAGGGAGGAGCGTGCTCGGTGCGGGTTGGAAGCGCGAATATGTGTACGCAGCTTAGCGCGTCTCGGAACGTTCTCCCTCTACTTTCGCCTCTACGCGGTCATCACTCTCTCAGCTCACCAGTTCAAAAGTCCAATTTGGTGGACTGAGTGATGACTCCGCTATTCTAATAATTAATATCCTATGAGAGCGGGGTGTTTGAATTGTTACATACCGTATATCTACTAACAGCCTCCAACTTATTGAAGGGTTCCCATATACTGACTCACTCTGTATGATTATACTCAAGTCACGAAATGATTGACATCTAAGCTATTATACAGTAGCAAAAGTCCTACTTCTTCTAGTCATATATATAGGCTACTCAAGTCAAGAATCGATTGAAGCTCTCAGAAAATTCTAACGCTGACGCTTCACTCTCGTCGAATTCATTCTTACTATAAATTTTCACTTGATAAGATACGCCTACCTTATAATCTTAAGGCGCACACAGATCGTCATCGGACGGACCGGACGATTAGATTTGATGCATTGTTTTCAATTGGAGTGCGCATACCTATACGGATGCGGATAGGTATATGTACTCCAATTGAAAACAATGCATCAAATCTAATAATCCGATCCGTCCGATGACGATCTGTGTGCGTCTACCTTTATACGCCGATAAGATACAACTACCTGATTTTGCTGACTTGCACCAATCACGTTAATCTAGTATCAGCTCAATACTAAGCATAATCAGAAAATTCAGACTATCCTGAATGCTGCAACTGCAACCAAGATGCCCTCTTGCACAAGTTGGGCAAAACTGGCCGGTCAAATTTAACCACTGTAAAATGATATCATCTAGCTGAAGAAATTCCCAGAGTACATATGAACGCACTCGACAATGCAATGACGCAATTTTACTGTGGTTAAATTTAACCGATGTACTGGTAAACCTACGTGGAACGAGTCAGAGTTTAAGGTTAGACGCACACCAGTTAGTCAAGACAAGACAAGACTAGTCACGTTTAGTCACAATACTTCACATAGTTGCTTATGAACGCACTCGACAATGCAATGACGCAATTTTACTGTGGTTAAATTTAACCGATGTACTGGTAGGCCTACGTGAAACGAGTCAGAGTTTAAGGTTAGGCGCACACCAGTTAGTCAAGACAAGACAAGACTAGTCACGTTTAGTCACAATACTTCACATAGTTGTTTATAAAGCATGTCTAATTGCAATGACTAATCAGTGTGGTTTGCGTCATAAGCAACCATGTGAAGTATTGTGACTAATCGTAACTAGCCTTGTTTTGACTAGGTGTGTGCCTAGCCTTAATGTTAACTCAAGTAGTATTATTTATTGTATATATAGCTTATTTATTTCAAACAATCACGATAAACTGATGTATTTTTATCGATGTTTTACTTATAGGATTCACTAGGATTCTTCAACTAAATTGAGTTGATATTTTCAATTCTTTCTCTGTTTTATGATAGGCTACCTCATTTTTTAAGGTAATTATAATTCAAGGGCCCGGTTGCACAAAAGCCGGTTAAATTTTAACCGTGATTAATTTCTCGAGAACCAATCAGAGAAGGCCTTTTAGAAAAGATGGTTTCTCTGATTGGTGCTCGTGAAATTAATCACGGTTAAAATTTAACTGGCCTTTGTGCAACCGGCACTAAGCTTTTTTGACATTAATCATAAGTACAATCATGTCAAGATATGTAGAATAATATTGATAGATGAGACAAGGTTTATAATAATTATGATTGATGAATCAATTTTAATAAGTTGCAGTTTATTAGCAATCTGTGTTATAAATATATCGAGATATTTACAATAGAAGTTTACTTTCTATATTAAATAAAACTAACCATTTGATAACAGAATACTGTTTCTTTTCATTTTATCTCATAGATAAGTCAACATGAAGAAGTAATGGCTGAAAATACTATACAATTTGAATATTATTAAAATCGATGAAACCAAAAAGCCTTGCAATGCAGCACAGCCGAACATTAAATAGAAATTATTTGTATACTATCTACAAATTTCAGATTTACAAAAAAAAAGTTTTATTTCTGTACACTATGGCCCGGTTGCACAAAAGCCGGTTAAGTTTAAGTCTATTGATTAATTTCAAGTAAATCAGAGAAGACCTTTTTGATAAGACGGCTTCTCTGATTGGTTCTCGTGGAATTAATCTCGATTAAAATTTAAATTCAAACACAAACTCAATAAAACAAGTTTAAAATCTTTAATTTTCTATAGAAAACTTACATCTGTTCAACTGATAGTGATTTTTAATCCATTCCCGATTCTTAGTTCATTCTGACTGATTCTGAACTCTAAGAAAGTATTAATTTGAGAGATAATATTTTTACAAATATGTCAGGTTTATTAAAAACTAAGTTAACCAGTCCAAGTATGCTGGGTATAGATTCTTAACAAACTTGAATATTTGTAGAGCCAAAATATATTGAAATTGCTCAATTCACAATTGAAAAGATATAACTCTTGAATTGTAAAGTACAAGTTAACTTACAAGTACAACATTTTCATGAATTCAGTGATCAGATAGATTGCAAAAATAGGGTAATCAGTCCAATTATATTGGGAATACATTTTTGACAAACATAAATATTTGTACAGCCAAAATATATTGAAATTGCTCAATTCACAATTGAAATATATAACTCTTGAATTGTAAAGTACAAGTTAACTTACAAGTACAACATTTTCATGAATTCAGTGATCAGATAGATTGCAAAAATAGGGTAATCAGTCCAATTATATTGGGAATACATTTTTGACAAACATAAATATTTGTACAGCCAAAATATATTGAAATTACTCAATTCACAATTGAAAAGAAATAACTCTTGAATTGTAAAGTACAAGTTAACTTACAAATACAACATTTTCATGAATTCAGTGATCAGATAGATTGCAAAAATAGGGTAATCAGTCCAATTATATTGGGAATACATTTTTGACAAACATAAATATTTGTACAGCCAAAATATATTGAAATTACTCAATTCACAATTGAAAATATATAACTCTTGAATTGTAAAGTACAAGTTAACTTACAAATACAACATTTCATGAATTCAGTGATCAGATAGATTGCAAAAATAGGGTAATCAGTCCAATTATATTGGGAATACATTTTTGACAAACATAAATATTTGTACAGCCAAAATATATTGAAATTACTCAATTCACAATTGAAAAGAAATAACTCTTGAATTGTAAAGTACAAGTTAACTTACAAATACAACATTTTCATGAATTCAGTGATCAGATAGATTGCAAAAATAGGGTAATCAGTCCAATTATATTGGGAATACATTTTTGACAAACATAAATATTTGTACAGCAAAAATATATTGAAATTGCTCAATTTATAACTGAAAAGAAATAACTCTTGAGTAGTTGTAAAATACCAGCTAATAAGCACAACATATTACGAATTCAGTGATCAAAAATAGATTTGCACTGATCAAATACTCTAGCATGTAAATTTACTCAAGTGCAACAGTATAAATTCACATCCCCAGAATATCATAATATTAATTTACATAATATAACAGAGTTTGCATGGTGTAATCTATTCGATCATTTGAATTTTTACTGTAAGTATAAATGTCTCTGCTCTTTAACTAGCATAAAACTCAGTCACTTCACAAAAGAAAAATATAGAAATCATACAACAATTATTTTCTATCAACTTGTGCCCAAAGTTATAGACAAGAGCTATATAAGTTATCAGTCATCTTGTCCTTCTCCTAACGTCTCAGACGTTATGTTTTATCTTTAATTTTTTCAAACTTTAGACACAGTAACCAGCAAAAAAGACCTAACTTATATAACTTATCATTCTTGTCGTTCTTTTAGAGTCTCAGGCCCGGTTGCACAAAAGCCCGTTAAATGTTAAGGCTGTGCAAAGGCTAAAAAGAAACTTTCTACTCGTGATATTTTTCAAAGTTTTTCGATTTTTATATCATCAAGCTATCAAAATGAAAAAGATTTCTAAGGAAACAATTTTTTTACCATTACTTTTTGAGATATGAGCGCCTAAAGTTTAACATTTTGGGACAGAACATTTCAAATTCGGTAAGAGATAAATCCATGGGATTTAGAGGATAGATTCTTCATAGTATTGTTGATTTAGAAAAACAAAATTTTTCTGAAAATATAAATTTTCAAGATAGTTATTTAATTTACCAAAAATAACTTTTAGTTGAGTTATTTTTGGTAAATTTAATAACTTTTTCAAAACAATTTTGTTTAACTATATCAACAATACCATGAAGAATCCATCCTCTGAATCCCATGGATTTATATCTTACCGAATTTGAAATGTTCTGTCCCAAAAATTCAAACTTTAGGCGCTCATATCTCAAAAAGTAATGATCGGGGAAAAAAATTTCTTGAGACAACTTTTTCATTTTGATAGCTTGATGATATAAAAATCGAAAACTTTGGAAAATATCACGAGTAGAAAGTTTATTTTTAGCCTTTGCACAGCCTTAACCGTGATTAACTTTATGAGAGAACCAATCAGAGAAGGCGTTTTTGAAAAGACGGCTTCTTTGATTGGTTCACATGGAATTAATCACGGTTAAAATTCAACCGGCTTTTGTGCAACCGACACTCAGACCTTATTTTCTGTCAACTTTGGACACATTAACGAACAAAAAAAGAGCTATATAAGTTATCAGTGTTCTGTCCTTCTTCTAACGTCTCAGACGTTATCTTCTATCAATCAACTTTGGATATATTAAGGGCCAGACCACATTAAGCGTATTTTCAGGCGTGACCCAAACAGCCAGTCGGAGAGCTTCTGGCCCTAACGAACAAAAAAAGAACTATAAGTTGTTATCAGTTTTATTTTTGTTCTTCCAACGTCTCAGTCGTTCCCTGTAGCGGAAAATGAGGCTCTAAAAACATCTGAAAAACGCTTAATGTGGTCTGGCCCTAACGAACAAAAAAGAGCTATAAGTTATAAGGGCTATTAAATAAAAGTTATTAGAGCTATAACGTCTCAGACGTTATCTTCTATCAACTTGGATATATTAAGGGCCAGACCACATTAAGCGTATTTTCAGGCGTGATATTAAGGGCCAGACCACATTAAGCGTATTTTCAGGCGTGATCCAATAAGCCAGTCGGAGAGCTTCTGGCCCCAACGAACAAAAAAAGAACTATAAGTTATCAGTGTTCTTGTTGTTCTTCCACTGGCTCAGTCGTTGCCGGTATCGAAATATGGAGGCTGTCCGCAAAATATCGGCCAAAAATATGTCGTCGTTCACGAGCTGTCAAATTAGAAAGTCCCGGCTTCCTCAGTCGAAAGCTCATCTTTTTCACTGTCTCCTTTTGCACATTCATGTAGTCCGGCTCCCGAGCCAACAGGAGATTGTGGAGCACACAGGTGGACTTCATAATGGTGGCAATACTAGTAAGGTTCGAAGTGACCGAATTCCACATGAACTTCCAATGCGAGAACATTATATCAAACGTACGATCACAGATCTGGAAGGTTTTCTCGAACTGATTGTTGAACTCAGACTTCCAGGGGTCCTTTGTGTAGTCGCGTTTGGAGTAGGGGCGCAGGACGAAGTTGAGGAGCGGATAGTTTTCCGCCCCCAAGAACTCGTACGGTGCTTTGACGTTGTCACTGTTGGAGAGTACTGTAGGTGCGGGGATTTTGAGGTACTTGATCTGCCGGTAGAGCGGCGATTCCGTGAACGACCACTCCCAGCCGTGCTTCCCGAAACAGCCGACATCGGTCAACAGTATCCTGCAGTTGGCGCCGGCGATGATGTGCAGGACTACTGAGTAGTTGCTCTTCTCAGCCAGCGACTCGGGGTTGTCCGGGCACTTGACTCGGACGTGTCTGCCGTCGATGATCCCCAGCACGTGCGGGAAGCCGGTGGTCGATTCGAACTCGTCGGCCACGTGCTTGAAGCCCAGCGCCGAGGGGACCGGCATGTAGAGGGGCTGAAGCTCGGTCCAGACCGCCTCCGCCGTCTCTAGGATGACCTTGTTCACCGTACTGCAGCCCAGCTTGAATGAAGACGCCAGTGACGAGAACGACATGCCGACTGTCAGGTACCTGTCCAACACAACAACAAAATTAATTACAATCACAGATCAAAATGTTTATTAATTCATCTCTTTCCTGTATAGGGCTACTTGTAATATAAATATAAAGAAAATAAATAAAAATCTTAGTACCCTTTTTTAAAATTTTATCACAACATGTTTCGGTCATTTATGCCATTTTCAAGTGATATGAATTAAATAAATAAATACTACTGGAAGATTCTTATTTTGATCATATGTTAGTGTATTCATATGTTTTTATGAACTAGGACTGTAAATTTTGGGTTTAAATTCGCATGATTCTATCAAAAATGGGGTTATTGGTGTCTAATTGGACTAAGTTTATTATTTTATCTCTGTTTAATTTTGCTGCTTTATAAATGGCATAAATGACCGAAACATGTTGTGATAAAAATTTTAAAAAAAGGGTACTGGGATTTTTATTTATTTTCTTTATGTTTATTAATTCTTATAGGCAGAGAGATTCAATTCAAATATCTTTATTCAAATATAAATAATCCTTCAAAGATCCTTCTGAATGTTCAACAAAATCATACTCCGTACAAAATAACTTCTGACTTGGGAGGGACATGCGCAGCAGAGAAGGCATACAGCGGTAGGGATACAACGGCGGCTATGTTGCCGTTTTGAACCTGCCATCAATCACTGGATCACTGCCATCTGAACTGTTAGGCTCAACTCACACTTACGCGACTCAGGTGGAGAAGAGACTCGACTCTAGTCGAGAGCATGTGTTTCCAAATGGTGACAGTCAGACCAGTCGATTCTAGTCACCTCGTTTTTGTACAAGTAGAGATATGCCTATTGACCAGTAATACCTAAATCGATAATCAGCCAAAAATGAAACATTCAGTAGAATAATAAGTTGCTGAATGTTTTGAGGTTTATTAATTCATCTTAATTAACACTGTTTACAGAAGTCGAACACTTCATATGCTAGATTCAAGTTTATATATTACATCCCTGATTAAGCTGATTTACGACTCACACTGGCGCACAAGGAATCTTCCTTTTGCCGGTGTTTTTGCCTCACCTACTGTACTTATGCATGTGATCATAAATTGAATCTTCATTTTAAAACTATTGTTTGTAATGTAGAGGATATCATTTCGTTATTATATCTAATTAAATAAATGTATGTATCTTGGTTTAAGTGCAGTAGCATATACTTATATTTATTTTTTGTAAAGTCTGTGTCTCAACTCACACTTACGCGACTCAGGTCGAGAAGAGACTCGACTCTAGTGGAGAGCATGTGTTTTCAAATGGTGACAGTCGCGGAGACTAGAATCGACTGGTCTGAGTGTCACCATTTGGAAAAACATGCTCTCGACTAGAGTCGAGTCTCTCCTCGACCTGAGTGAGTTGAGCCTAACAGTTTTTGTTGAATTACGGTACGTGTTTTGATTTTTTTACGCCATCGATCCCACAATTGTGAGTAATCGATGAAGCAGAAGGTATTAAAACATTCTCTAATTTCTAGTGCGTATTCAAGCGCTCATGTTAAATTTACAGAGTTTTCTCTCTGAAAGTCTTTAGTCGACTGACTAATCGACAAATTGGCAACTGCGCTTCTATGAATGTATCCGTCACAGTACACAGTAATTGGCTGATCTCCCTCCATTTCTCTTCTCTACATATTCCTCCAAGTCGAAAGTTATTTTCTGCAGCGTATAATCACAATCATAGATCGAAATATTCTTAAAAAACACTTCACTCACGTGGGCTATTTTTTAACAAATTAATAAAAACAATAGAAAAATCTTGTAGTACCTTTTATTTTTTTAAAAACTTTAAAATAGTTCAACAACTAGTTCCGACCTTAACTTAGGTCATTTCCAGATTTCAACTTGAAAATTACCTAAGTTAAGGTCGAAACTAGTTGTTTAACTATTTTAAAGTTTTTAAAAAAAATAAAGGGTACTACAATATTTTTATATTGTTTTTATTGAATCGAAATTCTTATTTATTCATATCGGCAGATCCTTTTGGATGTTTTGCCTTGCCGTATTACCCAATGTTATCGAATGTATACGTTAAACTGTCGGTCCCGGTTAAAGTATAACTGTCTCAAAGCCCATTGACGGCTTAAATGTTATATTCAGGCGAGGTGGAACTTTCGTCAGGTACTCCCCACCAATAAAAGCCATACGTATGTTATTATTATTACACATTTCCTATTTACACTAATGATTATGGGTTATGTTGAGTTTAAATAAAAGGGTAATTGATATCTTTTAAAGGCTTGGCTGCACAACAGCCAGTTGAATTTTAACCGTGATAAATTTTACAAGAACCAATCAGAGAAGACGTTTTTGAAAAGACGGCTTCTCTGATTGGTCCTCGTGGGATTAATAACGGTTAAAATTTAACCGGCTGTTGTGCAACCGGCACAGTGTTTAAATTATTAATTTACGAGCGTATATTCAATTCAATTCAATTTATTTCACCAAAACACAAAAACAGTACAAAGATGTGACAATCAGAAAAAAACAATAATTATTATTCTAAATAGGCTATCTATATCATCTATCTGTAAAATACGGCTGGAGGTGGAGAACTACTGGCATAAGTGAAACACTTGTTCGCCAGTAGGAGTAGAGACTCAACTGTTTCTAAATCTCAAGCTAATAATTTAAAATGTATATAATATGTAATTCAAATTAAAAGTGGCTTCATTGATGATCCACTATTAATTTTTTTGTTTTCTGAACAGTCTTTGTAATAATAATAATACTGAGGGTGATGCCCACATAAGCTCTCAGGCTTGTGCGTGGGTAATTAGTGAGAGGGATTATGATGAGAGATGACGACTACTTTTTAGGTAGTAGGAAACGACGGCTATGGTACCCTCAATCAAAGGCGACGACGACAAGAAGTATCAAGTACGTGTCAAATATTAAAATGAAATAAAAATCTGGTGTGGTACACTCACACAACTTTCCTTGCTCATATTTGAAACAACGATCAGACTTCTGTGTATGTGTATGTATAATTTTTTTCAGAGTACTTTTTCCCTTGTGTAAATTGTGAAATTCGATGGATTTTTTCAAAGTCGTCAAAACAGCTGTTCTACAGATGAAATATCTCGACTATGTGTTCTTTTTATGAACTGCGCTACCTACCTACCTCATGCACGAGAAGGAGGTTACTAAGTCCATTTCTCAAGGATGGGGGTGGACCCCCATCAGTTTCTCAGAACGGAGACTCATGCCAGTTGATAGAGCTGATAAATAACTATACAGGGTATGAATTTGAAAAAAATCGGTCAAGATATTTTTGAGGAAATCGTGAAAAACATGGTTTTTTAGTAATTATCCGCCATTTTTCTCAAGAATATAACGGAGCTCCTGCAATTTTCCCAGAAATAAGACTCATGTCAGTTGATAGGGCTTATAAATAGCTATCCATGGTATAAATTTGAAGAAAATCGTTAGAGCCGTTTTTGAGAAAATCGTGAAAACATGGTTTTTTTAGTAATTATCCGCCATATTGGATTGAATTTTATTGAATTTCTTATTGTCGGGTCCTCATGGTACAAGGGCCTTAAGTTTAAAATTTCAAGTCAATCGGTTAATTAGAAATGGAGTTATCGTGTTCACAGACATACACACATACAAACACACACACACACACACACACACACACACACACACACACACACACACACACACACACACACACACACACACACACACAAATCATGTTTTTGGACTCAGGGGACCTTGAAATGTATAGAAAACTTGAAATTGGGGTACCTTAATTTTTTTGGAAAGCAATACTTTCCTTACCTATGTAGTAGGGCAAGGAAAGTAAAAATAGCTATTTGTGGAGTGATAATCTATTCATAAATTCATTCATTGATCAGATCAAGCAACACAATATTCAAAAATGAAACAAGTTTGGTTGAGATCGTACGTAGCTGAAACGAAAATCTATTAAAATTGTCAGAACGTTTTTTCTCACCATATACACTCAGGAAACAACTAATTAAGGCTCGATTCCCACATATCAGTGCTTTAGTGAGGTCCACGTTATAATGGCAGTGTTTGATTAGCAAAGGTATTGCTATCCTTGTCTATCATTCAACAAACCGGATAGCGCTATCTCTTTCTCACTTTGCTCTGTTGCTAGATCTTCTTTTAACAATATAGAATTGATAATCAATTAACAAAATATTTCATCTTAATTATGAAAATTTATTATGAATTTTTTCTTTCAGTTTTCTCAGTTTATCAGAGATTGACAATGGAGTAATAACCGAAACCGGTCTTTCTAATTATCAATAAATCAGTGGTTTTTTGACAATTTGTTAGTCTTTTTCATTCAATATTATGAAATTCTTGAACAATATAATATAATTGATTATTTTAAACGAGAATGAACAGGTAATATTACATCAATAAACCTGTATCAGCTACCGTCTATAGAAGGCATAGATAGAACAGAGGTTTGGCAATTTTGTGCTCCTATCGTTTTCCACTGATATTGTAACGTGGACCTCACCAAAGTCTAAGTTACCGGTACAGTGAGAATATTAGTTCTAATTGGACTATTCACACATGCTCAGCCGTGCTTTATATACCTTATATACCTTATATACCTCCTTCTTCATCCATTACCCACATCTGTGGGATCGATGGCGTCATTACACAATAAAAACAACACTTTCATACTCAAGTCAAGATCAAGATGGCAGAAAGTGACTAAGTAGTTAAAATTTGAGTCAGATCATCACTCATGTATTCACGCACTTCATAGTAGGCTCTGACTCTCATAAATCCGGTCACCACTCTCTCAAAATCACGCAAATCCAACTGCTTCACTCCTGCAGGCAGTCTATTGAAGTAGCGTAATGCTGCACTCCCATAACACACCTGCGACCTCTGAAGACGTACCCTCGGGATGTCAAGCAGCTCTCGATGCCTAGTGTTGTGATGGTGCACATCATTCCGAGTCAACAAACCAAGCTGATTCTTCTTGACATGCAGCAGGCAGAGAAGAAGGAAGTGGCTGACAACTGTCATAATACCCAGTCTTACAAAAAGGGGCTTGCAGTGTGCTCGATGTTCACTAGCAGTTATAATTCGTGCAGCCCGTTTCTGCAGCTTAAGTACTTCCACCACCCTTGCTGAATGACCCCACATGAGCAGACCATAGGAGATATGGCAGTGGAAAAGTGCATGGTAAGTCATTACCAGATATGCCTCTGTCACATGTCCCCTCAGCTTCAGCAACAAGAAACAATTCGCGACAGCCTCCTGGTCACTTGTTGGATGTGGCCAGCCCAGTTCAGTTTTGAGTCCAAGACAAACCCTAACAGCTTTACAGGGTCCTGTTCAGCTGGCAGGCTGCGAGACAAACTGCAGATTATGTTTAGTGTCTTGTTCTCATTCAACTGAAAGCGATTTGCCTGGAACCATGAGGTTGAAGACTGGAGATGCTCTGCTGACAGTTCTAGCACATGCTGTAGGTCCACTCCAGATGACAATAAGGACGTATCATCAGCAAATAGCAGAGTCGAGCCGTTGTTGTCCAAGTCATTTATCATTATGATAAATAGGATTGGTCCCAGTATTGAACCCTGTGGCACTCCAAAATTCACAGGAAGTGGGCTGGAAGAAGCTCCTCCAAGAGACACCACTTGTGCCCTCCCAGTCAGGTAGGAATTCAATAGAGACAAAGCTGAGTCCACAATCCCATAGTAATGGAGCTTATCAGACAAAATTCCATGGTCAACGCAGTCAAATGCTCTGCTTAGGTCACAAAGAGTCAGTGCCAGGGATTCACCATCCTCAAATGCTGAACCAATCCGTTCAGCAACCCGATTTACCGCATCAAAAGTAGACCTCCCTCTGCGAAAACCGAATTGCATGTTGAAAAAAGGTTATTCCTCTCAAAGAAGTCCTCAAGTTGGGGCTTGATGACTGCTTCAACCACCTTACCAAAGATTGGAGTGATGGATATAGGCCTGTAGCTGTTTAGGCTCTGGTGGTCACCCTTCTTGTAAACCGGAGTGGTTCTAGATGTTTTCAAGAAGTCTGGAAAGATGGCAGTCCTCAGGCAATCATTAACTGCCACAGCAAGTGGATCAACAATTTCCTCAATCACCTCACGAAGCATGAATGCAGACATTCCATACACATCAGGACTTTTCGATGGCTTGAATGATTTGACAATCTTCCTCAGGGCCAATTTAGAAATCATTAGAACTCATTTTAGAAATAGTCCAATCAGAACTCATGGAAATTATGTTTCAACAGTGACGAAGATTAATATTTAACTGTGAAAACAAAAAATAATTACAAGTAAATTATCCTATTATATTGAGCGAGCAATTTCTGTATATCTGGTTATTTATGTTGAACGGATCTCGAAAACGGGTCTAACGATTTTCACGAAATTTGGAACATAGTAGGTTTATGATATAAATATTCGATTGCACTAGGTGTCATCCCTGGGAAAACTCGCTGAAGAACATGAAAAGGATAACAATTATTCATCCTTGGAAAAAAGATGATAATTTCGTCGTCTGTCGAAACAGATGATGCGTGTATGGGAGAGAGACAGAAATATTTCCAGCTGTGTAATCAATCAGCAAGAAATATTATCGAGAAATTTTAATCGACTTGATCAAAATAATCTGATTTGTTGACATGACATGATAATCATAATTTTCAAAGTTATTCATTATTTGACAATTTTAAGTGATTAATGAGTGTTATTTTGTTATTCAATTTGGTTTGTAAATAATCTAAATTAGAACTTTTTTGTTTTTAAATGTTTGGACTGAAAATTGAACCTGATTTAAGTGTATGGAACATAACCTACTTTCTGGACTATTTGTAACTTAGTATATAAATCAAAATTCGTGGAAGAAACAATTTGGGCTATGCCTGTTAATCCTTCCCCAATCATTTTAAAGAATTGTTTTGTGTTTATCAATAGTTGTTTATAAATAAATTACGAGCGAAGCTCGGTGGCCCGATATTATACTTTATTCATTCTATAGAACGTTATAATGGCAGTGAAGAAAGATAGGAGAACAACGTTGTCGATCCTCTGTCTTGTCAATGCATTCCATAGACGGTAGCTGATACAGGTTTATTGATGTAATATTATTTGTTCATTTCGTTTAAATTAATCAATTATATATATATATTTAATTAAACAAGAAATAATATTTTCCAATAACTTCATAATTAAGATGAAATATTTCATTAATTATTAATTCTACATTGTTAAAAGACGATCTGGCAACAGAGCAAAGTGAGAAAGAGAGCTATCAAAGAAAGAGAAAGTGAGAAAGAGTGCTATCAGCTTTGTTGAATGATAGATAAGGATAGCAATACCATTGCTAAACAAACACTGCCATTATAACGTGGACCTCACTATAATCCTTTCATTAACCCTCCACCAAACCCCTTTATTGACCCCTCAACTGACCCCGAAGTTTTTGGGTAAAAGAAAGGAGACGTGGCCGCGCTACCTGTATACTGGGCTATTGTTCCAAAAAGGTGCATCCTCTAACTCTCGACTAGTATACTTCACTGTCCTCTGATTCCGCTTCATTACTCTCATTAGTGTCCCCGTGTGCTTTCTTGAAGGCAGTTCTAGCTGGTAGCACCAACTTATCTATTACTTTGCATCTTACATCTATTACTTGTATTTTCTGCAATTATTGAATGTAAATCAGTGATCAAGTACTTTTAATTATTGTATTGAGCCCGATGGCTCATTTGATGACACTCAATTTGCTCACAAGCTGTATAAAGACTGACTTGTGTTACAGACAATTCTATACTTATTGAACGTACGATTTTTTGGCGTCCTTTTAAAATCTATTAGATTGAACAAATCTTGGCAATCATACGATGTGTATCATGTGTTTGTCAAGTCCCATTCAATCTCGTAGAATTAATAACAAAATGTACGTCCAAAAGTCAATGTGTGCTTTACAAACCAGTTAATTTTGACAAAATTTGTACTTGTCATCGACAGTAATGTGTGTGTTTATTCAATCACTGTATGCTACCACTGGTTTACAGCTGAAAAAAGTGCCTTCAAGTAACCAGACTGGTCCACCAATATATTGCTCGGAGTGGAAACCCTAACAATAGACCACGAAAATGTTTTTTTTTTTCAAGTGTTCTGCCCTAGGGTAGGTCTAAACATGATTCCTCCTTCTCCATTCCTCTCTGTCCTGTGCAATTCTCTTCATCTTGGAGTACTTTCCCTCCTCCCTGATATCATCCACCAACTTCACTCTTTTTCATCCCAGCACCCTCCCTCCTTGCACAGTCCCCTCCATTGTCTCCACAAGTAGTCCGCCATGCCTCAGCAAGTGTCCCAGCCAGTTCCGCTTTCGTCTCCTTATCACTGCCATAATATTCCTTTCCTCTCCTTAAAATCTTGAAATTCATTAATAACAATGGGTGACCAATGAAGGGTCTCTAGAACTTCTACCTGTCCATCCATTGTTTTCGGCGGCCCCGTCTCATTTCTTTATCCCAAGTTTTTTAATAGCTGTATTGAAACTTCAAGGAAATTTTCACTCTCAGCCGTAATAAAAACCAACGAAAACCTAATGCCACATCCACATGTTGGCCCAATGCGTACAAATGAGCGACCAGTGCAAGAGAGTAGATGGGTGTGGTTTGCCAGAGCTGGCCTTCATTGGCCATCGCTCCGATTTTTGTGGAAGACCAACCGAAGACCAATGAAGGCCAGCGCTGGCAAACCACCCACCCACACTTGTCAACTAATGCGTGCTGTTCCCTGTTTGTCACCTGTTAGTTCTGTGCAATTGAGATTTTATATGCCTTATTGTTATTGTGTAAATTTTATAGTTTATTGTGTTCATTTTCATTATTTTCTATACACCATGGATATCATGATGGAGCACTGGTCACATTGCAGTGTAGATGGCAAGACCAAGCCAGCTTACAAGCATGGTCCAGCCACTGGAACAACGTGTGGACTAGGCATTATACTGTCAACATAAAACTACTTTCCAGAAGTTACAAACACCAACAATATTTTATACATATTAGGCCGGTTATAGAGCTCGATCGACCGTCAGTACGTACGTCAGTCGCGCTTGCCTTTTCCATAGATATTCCACGTATCCGTACGGAGCAGGACTGACGGCACGCATGCGCACGGTCAGTACTATGCGTTTTACACTGCTCGTGCGCATCCGTTCTATCGGTCGACTGACCGAAACAAATCTACTGAAACAAATAGAAGCTTTCAGAGCTCGAGAGCTGTACTGATCAGTAGCCCGATCGCCATATAACCAATGTGCTGACATCTCCGCCCGACAATCAGCTGATATTGAATAGCATAAAGAATAAATTCAATCAATGGTGTCATATATGAATTCAGAGTTTTCCTATACATTTCTTCATTCATTTATAATTTTTTTATTGGAAAAATCATATATTATTAATATTAGGTTATCTACATTTACATGATCCGTAGCTTAAAGTGGCTGCAAATATTTCCAATGGTAATACAAGCTCGAAACAACTCATCAAAATTTCTGATGGACATTCTGAGGTATTTAAAAAATGTATTTTCATCCCCAAGCAATGATGAATGTAATGGTACTAAAGTCCATTTTAAATGCTCTTTGGGCGACCATCGGGTAATTCAGTAATTCAGTATATTCAGTCCATGACCGGCAGTCGCCAGACAGACTTCGTCAAAATATAAAACAATCAAAACACAAATAACGAGAGATGGCCGCAGATAGGTTGTTTCGTGTGGCTCTGTAGATGGACTGCCTTAGTAACTCATCAAACAATCTCAAACTGGTCTACAAGTCCACTGGTCTCATCATCTCTCAATGAGTAGAGAGGGTAGTTGATAAGTTTTTTCTCGAACCAGCCTACAAAACTTCCCATACTCCAGCTCACGAACACAAATTGGCAGTCTGTTAAAAATTTTTAGCATCCGTAAGGGGTAGCATTCGTGTGCTTTCGATAGTCTGGAGTAGGGCAGGTCAATGTTGCCCCGTCTCCTGGTATTGTGGTGGTGCAGCTGGCCCCTCTCCTGGTAGGCATGAACCTCACTCCTTAGAAGCCGTAGGGAGCTATACATGTACTGACTGTACACTGTCAGTATTTTCAGCCGGCACTGTCAGATTGGCCGGCAGTGCTCCAGGTAATGCGATGACGTGATGACACGAAGAACTTTCTTCTGTAGAAGGAGAATCCTTTCACAGGGTGAACCTGATATCTTTTAATCTTTCGTTTACGAAGATAATAAGCTGCAATTAAACAATCTGTAAAGGCGTCCATTTTTTGAGTCAGAAAAACTGATGTTTGGATGCGTATGGTCAGGATGGTACATACGCATACGCACTGACGCTCGGTCGAGTTCTGTAACCGGCCTTATAGTTCCTAAAGGAACTAGGATCAAATACCTTGCTAGTTTGGTGGGGTCAGAACTGACCCCAAGTTTTCAGAGCGTAAAATTAATGGGAGGCAACAGAGATATGACACTATTACCCTCTGGTACTGTCTGGTGGACACTGTGAATACAAAGAGTGACAGCGCTCAGGCTGCCCTAGAAAGAGAATTAATAATGTAAAAATAATTACAATGGGGTCAAATGACCACACCAAACTAGTTGAGGGTTAATTATAATATGTACAAACCTTAAAAATAGCACCAGCCTTTCTTCTGCAGCAATTGGCTTTACACTCCAGTTGGTGTATTGCTTTGTCAAATGGGGTTTCAGTTTATCCAGAATGAACTCAAATGTTTCAAATTCCATACCTAAATAATCACGAAATTTGTCCCTGTCTTTTACAATATCTTGGTAAGTGGTGAAAAACTCTCCTTTCTCTCTTCTGTCTCTATTTGATTGCCTAACTGCAACGCGTTTCATTCTAGGTTTCTTAGACGGAATAGGACAATCAATTTCATTTGAGGTGCTGATACTTGAATTATCAAGAGTTGAATTTTCAGTTGTTATTTCATTGGACATGAAATGTTCGCCTGATTCTCTTACAGAATTAACCTGTGCATCGTTTGTAGTATCATCTTCTGCATTACATTCTGAAGTGAATAGCTCTTCTTTAATTTCTTTGGGCAATGAGGAAAAGTTCATACTAGTTTCAACAAATAATTCTGGAGAGAAACACTCGATAGCTGCATTTCCTTTGGACGCATTTGATGGGCCGGAATTATTTGCACTTGAACTGGCCATTGTTCACCTAAATAGTAACCTAACAAAAAACAAATTGTGATTGTTCACTCGATGAAAACAATTAAATCAAGTTCCACCATTTCACATTTTAACTTTTCATTGTATATCACAAGCCGACAAACAATATAAAATTATGAAAAAATGCAAAATTAGATTTTTAAAAAGTAAAACCTAAAATCCAAACAGCAGAACATCATCCAAACATTGAAATTCCTAATCGACATCAACAAGTGTCGATTTGATGTATCGATTTCATAAAAGTTATACGAAAGTTGATGGACAGTAAAATTTAAATGATAAATGGAAAAAATACAATCATTTCATTAAAATTAAATTTAATCACTCTTAGTATTGAAATCAAAGTATTTCAATTCATATTAAGCTACATCCAAGGAAAGTGCTTTTGCAAGAGTGGTATTCCAACAGCTGGCTGTACAGTAAACAGCTGGGTAACTCAACACAATAACATAACCTAGAACTTCTTTTACATTTTCTTTGCTTTATCACTCTTATCACAACTTTTTTATCGTCATTTCTATTTGATTTATTATATTTTAAGCTTACCTTTATACTTTTTACCGCTCTTAATGTTATTTCTTGTTATCAATCTGTCACTTTAATTACATAATTGTAAAGAAACTTTCCAAAATAGATGCGTGTTTATTCAAATTTAGACTGTAGTTATTTTGCAAAATGCCTTATATCTCAAAAGTGTTTCTTCAAACTTCGTTTATCTATTCATCTCGAACCAGAATGAAACCACATTTTAGAACTATCAGAGCCAGCACTGGAAGTGATTCCTCCATTCACTTGAAGCTTATGTCTACTGCAACATCTTCGGGTGTCAGGTATTGAGTTTGTTTGATATTGTTCAATATAAATTATTCTTAATATTTCAAATATTTTTTCAAGTCAAATTTTATTTTTATTAAAAATTGCTATTCATATATGATTGGAATTTATTAAAACTTGGAACAAGTCGCTTGCAGTCGTTGAATTTTTCATGGGTTCTGTTTCATTTTTTTGTTGTACCCAGCTAATGATAGCATATATGTCGGCACACCATTCAGCCGCTTGCCACTTTGAATCTCCTGAGAGGACAAAATATTTTTTTTATTCAGACCTTCAAATAATTGGTGACCCACTGATAACTGGTTGGTCAATGTAATAACTTACAAACCCAAGTAAACGGATTTACAATACAGAAAATATATTACCTGCTGCAGAACCTACTTTTTTATTTCAAATATCCAATGTCGTGATCAAGGCAATGTCTTCCTGGAAAGATCGTGTCAAATAATTTAAAACCTGATACATTAACTGTAGGCAGCGTCACAGTCCAGCAAAGCTTCCATCGAACATCGAATAAATGATCCAATTTATTAATAAGCTTTTGAAACAACTCCTTCAAATGAGCCAATTTGCTTCTGAACAGATTGACTTGACTTGCTCTAAGTGAGTTTGGCAGGCAGTTGAACATTCGCACCGCCACTGGAAAATTGTCCTTTACTCTTGACAGGCAACAGCGCGTCACATCCAAGTCAACCCCCCTTCCAGTTCCATGTGAGTGCACTTCCTCCCTTCTAGTAAATGTGCAGATGTTTTCCTGACATGTAGAAGCGATGACAATATGTACGGGCCATGAACTGTATAAAAGCCGAAACGTTGGAATATGGGTTGGCAGTGTGCATCATACTCACTAAACGTCATTACACAAAGTGCCTTTTTCTGGAGCAGGAGTATGTCCTTCACATGCGAATGTTCCCATATCAAGATGAAATACTGAATGTGGCTGGAAAATACTGCATGGTACAACATCAGCAGGCGTTCAACGTTCAACACTAAGTAGTCCCCTCATCTTCTGAAGTAGATAAACAACTCTTGAGAGCCTCCTGCAGACCTTGGAAATATGAGACTCCCTTGATAATTTGCTGTCGATATAAAAACCAAGTTTCAGCATCAAGAATGTTTGTTCTACTCATGATACACACAATCCCCGAGTCTTGGTCTCATTCAATTTCAGCTTGTTATTGGAGAACCACTTCTTGGCCTCAGAAAAGACCTCCTGTGCTTAGAATTTGGCATCATGGGGCCGTCTGCCCTGACCAATGATGGTGGTGTCATCAGCAGAAAACAAGTTAGAACCATCCAGGTGCAGATCGTTTATAATCAACAGGAACAGCAATTGATTGTAACTTAACACTTTGTAATTTGTTTTTTCTATGGCAAATAAATGAATTTTTTTTAAACATCTTTATTGCCCATAAAAACAAATACAAAATAAAAAACTTACAAAAGAAATATTCTAGATTATAATATTATGCTATTTTACAAATAAATTAAAATTACATGGCACCACCCAGCAAGGGCAAAACCCTGACCGCTGAGTGAGAGTAAGATTTGAGTGAGAGAGTGAGATTTATTTACATTACAATATGAGGGTACCAGGAAGAGATACTTCCCATAATAGTCTTCTTGACACAACAAAAGTTACAATTCTAATATATTAATAGTATAATATAATATACTATAAGTCTAATCTAATATAGAAAATTCACTAAATTTGAATTCCACCGAAACATGACTTGTAAACACAATTGAAACATATGCTTATACGCCCAAAACGGTTCCAATTCTAATTTATACAACAGTCCAAATGTAGCTAGGTTATGTGTCACCTCAACATTCTTCAGTTACACACTCAATTTACAATTCAAAACACTCAAAAATCATTTTTAATTTAAAAATACTTCTAAATTGAATTAAATAAATAAGTTTATTTGTTTAAAGCGTTAGCTCATACAAAGAGTTGCTCTTACATTAACAATATTTCAACTTTTTACATGCTATTTAAATAATTGCATACCATATCAATAGATAGATAATAATACTATTATTTCATTTTAACGGTTTCTAACAAATTTTAAATTTTTACATGCTATTGAAATAATTGCATAACACATCAATAGATAATAATACTAATGTTTCATTTTAACTGTCTCTAACAAATTTTAAATTTTCACATGCTATTTAAAATAATTGCATAACACAACGATAGATAACACATCAATATAACTATCCATAACAATATGACGATAAAACAAAATTAGTGCAACCAAACAGTCCTAATAACAATAGAAGTGACAACAAAAACAAACAATTGAATATCTGGCATTTCAACTTAAATCTTCAACCTGTTGTGTCCATTATTAATTCCCTAATTCTAACCGCACTTCGTGTATAGCTATATAAATTTTTAATTTCCCCTGTGCTAAAATTTGACAACAGTACCATTAATTGGTCTTCGACATTGACTACATTTTGAATATATTTGTAAGTATATTGCCTCCTTGCGTCTGCATACATAGGGCAGCGCACTAAGAAGTGTGACTCTGTTTCGTCTTCTCGCAAATTACAGATTGGGCACAATTCTGTTCATGGCGTGGTCATAAGTATGGCCACAAGTGAACAAGTCAAGAACATAAAAAACTGTCATAAGACAGGTCAAGAACAAAAATACACATCAAACACAAAAAGCAGCAAGCAGAAGAGGCAGCAAGACTAATGCAAGAAGTATCTACTTACAGTCTGAGGATCACAATCATAGAACTCCCTCATAGAATAGAAGGGGTTCTCCTGAAGGAAAGCCCTCAGTCTCCTCTTCAAGACTGTCTCTGGCAGAGTCCTGGCTGAAACTGGCAGCTTGTTCAAAAAGTGCAGTCTATCAAAATACTTTTATTGTCAACAAATATTTCCTTTACTATTTCCTTTGTTGTTGTGTCGGTGCAAGTCAATGATGTATTTTGTAAGTTATATTTCTTATAGGCTAATAGGCTAGTTGTTTTGGGCCATCGGTTGGTGGCTGTGTCGTGGTTGTTTGTTATTGAATAATATACAGTATAGTGGGCATGTTTGCGATGCAGTCGTCGACCGATGGCTCGGAATTTTGGATAATAGAATTGCAGGTTTTGTTAATTTTTTTTCAAGACTTGCAAACTTTTTATGGCTTAGCAATAATATTCTAGGTCAATAATGCGATACGGTACATCTTTGTGAATTGATATTTTTTTTATTCCTTTATACTAAAAGCATATATCTATGTATTCTTGTGCACTGTATATGACAATAAAGAATTATTGAATTGAATTGAAATAAATAGATCGAAAGTGTGGAAGCTAGACGTAATTGAGTTACACATCTACATTGAATTAAATCAATAACAAATATTCAGAAATTACCTGCTTCTCATCTATTGAAACATCCCATTTATATAACAAACTATTTTTGACTGGTTCAGATTTTTCAACTTGGTAAGTAATTCCTTGCTGGGATCCAATTTTGCATATTTTAACACTCAACAATATTGTTGACTTGTTTCTATGGATATTTTCTTCTATGGTTAAACTTTGTTTCTTTATTTTAACTTTCAGAAATGAGGAGTGCTTTGATTTGACAATAATCGGAGGAGGAATTGTCGGGATGGCTACCGCTCGAGAGTTGAAGACGCGCTTGCCTACGTTGTCCATAGCCGTTTTAGAGAAGGAGCAGCAATTGGCTTCTCACCAATCCGGGCGTAATAGTGGTATGTTTCATTCAATCACTTTACTGTTATATTCTAATAAAATTTCTATGTTCTCCCAGAAGGCACTTTTCCATGTGGTAAAAATGCCTACAATGATTTGCTTTGTGTACTGTTTATTTTTTGTGGAATAATTGAATAAAGGCCATTTATTATTTTTAATCAAATTTTATGAGAAATCTTGGATTTTTTAAAGAGTTATTTTATATTGTGAGTTATCTTCTATTAAGATTTTAGTCTTATACTGATTAAAGTTTGAAAATTTTTCCACTTTCATATTCCTTGCTCTAGTGAATCTGCTCTAAAAGTTTGGCCCAGTTGATTGAAGTTTTTTACTTTCCTTGCCCTAATATTTATTTATTTATTTAATCATTCAGAATTATACACTTACAGAAAAGTAGCACAGGCTTATAAGCCCAAAACGGTTCCAATTCTAATTTATACAACAGTCCAAATGTAGCTAGGTTATGTCACTTAACATTCATCAATTACACACTCAATTTACAATTCAAAACACACAAAAATCATTCTTAAATTAAAAAATACTTCTAAATTAAATTAAATAAATCACAATAATTAATAGAAAATTCCAAACTTTGAAAAAACTATAAAATTTTGAGACCGAAAAGACAAAGAACACACTATTTAGACTGTAAACACACAAGAAAAGTATTGCTTTCCGAAAAAAATTAAGATAAAATTAATTAAGCTATTTTCCTGTCACCAGCTGGCTCAGATCTTAGAATAGTAGACTTGAGATGCGTGTGAACACTAGCGTCAGTTGATCAATTTTCATAACTGCAAGGAAAGTTGTGTGAGTGCGCCACACCAGATTTTTCTTCTATCATTCCTTGCTCTTTAGTGAGGTCTACGTTATAATAATAGTATTGATTAGTATAGGTGTTGCTATCGTTGTCTATCATTCTACAAAGCAGATAGCGCTATCGAAAAATAAACATTGGTTTAAAACTCGTTTTTTACCATTAATAATTTTTGACATGCCCAATGGTACTCCAAATTCACCTACGACAATCTTTCCCACTCTCTCTGTGACCAACAAATTTTGAATTTTCATCTCTCTGTGAGTAAATGTGTGACCAACTCGAAACACCTCGGTACCTTAATTTGAGACAATGGTACTTCACTCGTTAATTATAATATGGTTTATTCTCAGTAGCCTTGAATATTCATGAATAGTATTCAAATATTCATAAGTAGTAGCTTAAAAAAATATTCATAGTATTAGCTCTGACCTCATTCTCTATGCAGATGATACCACTGTGATTGTGAGGGTGAAGATGATGATGAAGTCCAGCGGAAATCAGTACAGGCTCTTAACCAGCTTAGCCATTGGTTCAGCTGTAATCTTCTAAAATTAAATTTGAAGAAAACCCATCATCTCAAATTTTCTACTGGGGGCTCTCGAAGTCTCGCACATACTCTTTACTCAACAACAGGAGAGGATTGTTGCGCTGCTGAGATGATTAGATTTCTTGGTGTTGACCTGCAGGGAAATGTTAAGTGGGATAGCCACGTAAAAGCATTGGATGTGAAATTGTCCTGTGCTATTTTTGCCTTGAAAACAATAGTCAGAGTGGCAAATAGAAAAACAGCACTAACTGTCTATCATGGCTATTTCATGTCTCACATCAGATACAGTATCTTATTCTGGGGCAGCAACCAGACAAACCTTCAGAATTATGTTCCGTAAGCAAAAGAAAGCAAACAGGGTTATTGAGGGAGCCGAATCTAAGGTTTTATGTAGGCCAATTTTCAAAAAACTCAAATTATTAACAATTCCAGCCCTTTATTTTTTGGATATTGCATCTTTTGTTTACATCAATAAGCAGAAATTCATGGAGGATAACATTTCACACAGATACCCCACAAGACATAAAATGTTTACCCTTCAGTACCTCACTCATAGACTTTCGCTCTTGGAGGGGGGACCACATTATCACAGTATACATACAGTACGGAAACTTGGCTATACCCTGACGCCAAAATCCGCCATCTTGTTAGGAAGCGCCGCATTGTAATAGTATTGATGGTAGGTTCGGATCACTTTAATGATCCGGATCGATTGATCTCGTTCACTGCCACGAGCCAATCAGAAGACCAGGATTGGAACTTCCCAAGGTCACGTGACGTGTTTTGTATTGGGGTCATGTAAAAAGCATTGGTTAGATAGGCGATTGATTACAAGTTTCCTTTCTGTACTTATTCTGTGACATTATACTGGGCTCAGAATTTTCAACTGTTTGACGGACGAACTTAAGAGTGTTGACAGTCATGGTAAATTTTATACAGCTCTCAAAGATATACTGACTGAATGCTGCCCGTATTCATTAAGAGAATGTTATGAGATCTTCTCACTGAAATCCTAGAGATCAGAAGTTATCCAGACAATTTTGTAAAATGAAAAACTTTCCCTCAATGGAGGGAAACCATATACTTGATATATTCGACATGTCGTACACCGTTTGAGCTGTGCTCATCATGCGGTTTTATACGATGAAATAACAATAACAATTCATGAGTATCCAAATAAATTTAAAATTTCCCCTTCCTATTTAAAAAAATAATTTGTTACCTATTTACTCATTATTAAAGAGCAAAGAAGTAAGCATTCAAATTCAATCATTGTTGTGCCTGGCCTATTTCAATTCCGGACTACTTTTTTCACTATTTTATTCCAGGTGTGATTCATGGAGGAATCTATTACAAGCCTGGATCACTACGCGCCAAGCTCTGTGTGGAAGGGCTGAAACTGATGTACGATTACTGTGATAAGCATAACATCCCTTACAAGAAAGTTGGTAAACTAATTGTGGCAACCAATGAGGTTGAAGTTGAAAGACTGGAGGAGCTGATGAAACGTGGTTTGGCCAACGGAGTACCAGACTTGAAAATGATCGATGGATCACAAATAAAAGAAATCGAACCCCACTGCAAGGTAACTTCTAAAATAATATTGACATGTTGTTACAACTGCTATCAATACAGATGGAAATGAGTTGGAAGTTTCATTTGTTTAAATGCTAATTAATGAATAATTATTATTAAACGAAAATCCCAATTAAATGCTGTAAATCACCGCGAAGACTTCTGCTACTGCAAATATTGACAACAGGGTGAACAGCTTGATGGAAGTTCGCGTTTCATATGTTCAAATGCTAATCAATGAATAATAATTATTAAACGAAAATCCAAATTAAATGCTGCAAATCAGCGCGAAGACTTCTGCTACTGCAAATATTGACAACAGGGTAAACAGCTAGATGGAAGTTCGCGTTTCATTTGTTCAAATGCTAATTAATGAATAATTATTATCAAACGAAAATCCCAATTGCTGCGAATGCTGCAAATCAGCGCGAAGGCTTCTGCTACTGCAAATATTGACAACAGGGTAAACAGCTAGATGGAAGTTCGCTACTATACAAAAATTCCCGGACTGGCAAATAATTTTTGTATAGTAGCGCTCATCGAACTTTCATCTAGCTGTTTACCCTGCTGTCAATATTTGCAGTAGCAGAAGTCTTCGGGGTGATTTACAGCATTTAATTGGGATTTTCCCGGACAAAAATTCCCGGACTGACAAATAATTTTTGTATAGTAGCGCTCATCGAACTTTCATCTAGCTGTTTACCCTGTTGTCAATATTTGCAGTAGCAGAAGTCTTCGGGGTGATTTACATCTTTTAATTGGGATTTTCCCGGACAAAAATTCCCGGACTGACAAATAATTTTTGTATAGTAGCGCTCATCGAATTTCCATCTAGCTGTTCACCCTGTTGTCAATATTCGCAGTTGCAGAAGTCCTCGGGGTGATTTACAGCATTTAATTCTGATTCACGTTTAATAATAATTACGCTATCAATACGTTTTATGTATGTTTATGTTGCAAGTGATCCTGTTTGATATATTTTCAAAATTCCAGGGATTGAAGGCTGTGCATTCACCCCATACTGGGATTGTGGATTATGGCCTGGTGACCAGAACGTATGGTTCAGAGTTTACAAAAATGGGAGGTAAAATATTCCTAGGTTTTAACGTTAGCCAGATACTGACTGCATCTGAAGGCACTTCTAGCAATAGAGACATTACGAAATTTCCTATTCGAGTACTGGGAAGTGACAGAAATCAGGTAATTTAAAATATATTTATTAGAGAATAAAAAAAATTATGAATAATTATATACGCAAACTGTGGTCGGCTCTCGACAGGATCCGAACTCAGCATGGAAGATGCGCCTATGCGTTGCACAAGTGGGGAAAGGATCCAATGCCTTTTTGCGAGTCTGGCCACAGTATACATACAGTATGGAAACTCGGCTAGTACCCTGGCGCAAAAATCCGCCATCTTGTTAGGAAGTTCCGCATTGTAATATAGTGAGGTCCACGTTATAATGGCAGTGGATAAAGATAGAGGAATAGCGATGCCGATTCTCTGCATTGATTAATTTTATTTCTACACTGTCAAAAACATAATTGACATCGGTGTGGACCTAGAAAAGGATAGTACCACCGGCTTTGTCGAATGATAGACTAGGATAGCAAAACCAAAGTTGATCAAATACTGTCATTATAACGTGGACCTCACTATAGTGAGATCCATGTTTTAATGGCAGTGTACGATTGACAATACTTTTGCTGTCCTTTTCTATCATACAACAAAACAGATAGCGCTATCTCTCTCTAGCTTTGCAATGTTGTCAGTTTGCCAGAATATTTTATTTTTACTTTTGACAGTGACTGTACAAAAGTAAACAATTCATTATCAGTCGCCATTTTTCACTTCATTCTATCAAAATACTTGAGTACACGAGTCGTATAATTGATTTAAAATGAATTTTTGAAACAATGAAATAATTTTTAGACATTACCGTATGAGAAACACAAATTAAAATACCTGAAATGACATTTCAAAACTTGATAACTAACCATCCTAGACTTCGTCCATGCTTCAGTTAGCCTACACGTATAGGTTAGAACTACTCGGGGTGATTTACAGCATTTAATTGGGATTTTCGTTTAATAATAATTATGCAATCAATACGTTTTATGTATGTTTTTGTTGCAAGTCATCCTGTTTGATAGAACATTTTCAAAATTCCAGGGATTGAAGGCTGTGCATTCACCCCATACTGGGATTGTGGATTATGGCCTGGTGACCAGAACGTATGGTTCAGAGTTTACAGAAATGGGAGGTAAAATATTCCTAGGTTTTAACGTAAGCCAAATAGTGACTGCATCTGAAGGCACTTCTAGCAATAGAGACATTACAAAATTTCCTATTCGAGTACTGGGAAGTGACAGAAATCAGGTAATTAAAATAAATTTATTAGAAAATAACAAAATTTATTAATATAATTATAAACACAAACTGTGGTCGGCTCTCGACAGATCCGAACTCAGCAAGGAAGATGCGCCTATGCGTTGCACAAGTGGGGTAAGGCTCCAACGCCTTTTTGCGAGTGTGGTCACAGTATACATACAGTATGGAAACTCGGCTAGTACCCTGGTGCAAAAATCCGCCATCTTGTTAGGAAGTTCCGCATTGTAATATAGTGAGGTCCACGTTATAATGGCAGTGGATAAAGATAGAAGAATAGCGATGCTGATTCTCTGAATTAATTAATTATATTTCTACACTGTCAAAAACATAATTGACATCGTTGTGGACCTAGAAAAGGATAGTACCACCGGCTTTGTCGAATGATAGACTAGGATAGCAAAACCAAAGCTGATCAAATACTGTCATTATAACGTGGACCTCACTATAGTAATGATGGGAGTTATACATATATCGTATAATATGATAAATTGTGAAACAATAAAAAACAATAGAAATACCAGAATATTGTTATCTGCTATGGTTATCTTATTTACTTAAGGTATTGACAGGAACCTTAATTCTTGGAAAAAGTTATCACATATCCATTTATTCAATATTTTACTATTTTGACAATGAGCTAGAAATTCTTCAGGTAGGCTACCATGTTGATTAACTTGGAGCTAACATAAATAAGCTGTCTCCGAACTATACTCAGGTTGCTGTGATATACTTTGTATTTTCTCACTATGTTAGGTCTGAATGAATAAGATGTATGTAGGTCCGATCCCTCAAAGTGCTGTATATGTTATTAATGTATTTTATCAACATTTTTCTATATATATAAAAGCGAAATGGCACTCACTCACTGACTGACTCACTCACTCACTCACTCACTCACTCACTCGCATAACTAAAAATCTACTGGACCAAAAACGTTCAAATTTGGTAGTATGTTCAGTTGGCTCTTTAGAGGCGCACTAAGAAATCTTTTGGCAATATTTTAACTCTAAGGGTTGTTTTTAAGGGTTTAAAGTTCGTCTTTTAGCATGTATATTCTTCTTCTCCCAATCTCCTAATTATAATTGAAATTTCCATATCATATGTTACTATAGAACTATAATCTAGATAGAGTACCTCTTCGAAACAGTTGTTAACTGGCAACTAAATAATAATTTTGTCAGGTTGGCATTAAGTTGAGTTGACTTTGTTAGGTTGGCACCAAGTTGAAGATTTAATGCATTTATCGCGGAAAAATTGATTGGGCACTGCTACTTCAATCCTGGAATATTATATTACTAGCCGTCAGGCTCGCTCCGCTCGCCATATCCGTTTAGCCAGACGTTTAGTCTGGACCCCCGACTGGATTGTTCTAACATATGATAAAAATGTTCAAATGAAAAATGCAGGCGAGCGAAGCGAGCCTGCTTATCTTATTCTTGGACGAACCAGTCGGGGTCCAGGGGGCGGAGCCCCCTTGCTAGACGGATATGGCGAGCAAAGCGAGCCTGACGGCTAGTATAATATATAATTGCCTCAGAGTCATGACATCAAAGTCTCTGAATACCTGATGTGTAGTATAGTCTCTGGGTTTGCGGAGTATAGTTTTAATTACACCTTTTTGTGTTATAAAATACTATTTAAGTGAGAATCATATGTACCTTTTTTGTTGCAAGTGATCCTGTTTGATAGACCTTTTTCAAAATTCCAGGGATTGAAGGCTGTGCATTCACCCCATACTGGGATTGTGGATTATGGACTGGTGACCAGAACGTATGGTTTAGAGTTTACAAAAATGGGAGGTAAAATATTCCTAGGTTTTAACGTTAGCCAGATACTGACTGCATCTGAAGGCACTTCTAGCAATAGAGACATTACGAAATTTCCGATTCGAGTACTGGGAAGTGACAGAAATCAGGTAATTTAAAATAAATTTATTAGAGAATAAAAAAAATTATGAATAATTATATACGCAAACTGTGGTCGGCTCTTAACAGGATCTAAACTCAGCAAGGAAGATGCGCCTATGCGTTGCACAAGTGGGGAAAGGATCCAATGCCTTTTTGCGAGTCTGGGGAGAGACAGAAATCAGGTAATTTAAAATAAATTTATTAGAAAATAACAAAATTTATTGATATAATTAAATACACAAACTGTGGTCGGCTCTCGACAGGATCCGAACTCAGCAAGGAAGATGCGCCTATGCGTTGCACAAGTGGGGAAAGGATCCAATGCCTTTTTGCGAGTCTGGCCACAGTATACATACAGTATGGAAACTCGGCTAGTACCCTGGTGCAAAAATCCGCCATCTTGTTAGGAAGTTCCGCATTGTAATATAGTGAGGTCCACGTTATAATGGCAGTGAATAAAGATAGACGAATAGCGATGCCGATTCTCTGTATTGATTAATTTTATTTCTGCACTGTCAAAAACATAATTGGCATAGTAGTGGACCTAGAAAAGGATAGTACCACCGGCTTTGTCGAATGATAGACAAGGATAGCAAAACCAAAGTTGATCAAATACTGTCATTATAACGTGGGCCTCACTATAGTAATGATGGGAGTTATACATATATCGTATAATATGATAAATTGTAAAACAATAAAAAACAATAGAAATACCAAAATATTGTTATCTGCTTTGGTTATCTTATTTACTTAAGGTATTGACAGGAAACTTAATTCTTGGAAAAAGTTATCATATATCCATTTATTCAATATTTTACTATTTTGACAATGAGCTAGAAATTCTTCAGGTACCATGTTGATTAACTTGGAGCTAACATAAATAATCTGTCTCCGAACTATACTCAGGTTGCTGTGATATACTTTGTATTTTCTCACTATGTTAGGTCTGAATGAATAAGATGTATGTAGGTCCGATTCCTCTAGTTATTAATGTATTTTCCTACAGTTACGTTGAAAAGTGGCCATTGCTGCACTGATTACAGAACGCAAAGAATCACTTTTCCGCTCTAGTGCGGGAAAAATTTTTCTGCACTCCAGATTTGCAACATGGCAACGCAAAATACTTAGTAGGTTATATGGAGCAACAGTGCAGCAAAATCAAAATGAAGTTGGTAACAGTGACTGCTGTGGCTGCTATAGTGAGCAGAGGTGCAACCAAGCACAACGCGCTAATTATTACTATTATATATTATAACGAGGACAGCAACAGCACAGTGCCACCACAGCACACACCACACAGCTGCCCCCCGCCATTCAAACACTACTAAGTTATTTGATGGATTTCAGGCAATTTTACCCATAATTACCCACTTTTCATATTCAATGGTAACTGTAGGAAAAACTTAATGTGAAATACGTGCGCAAAGTTCCTCTGCTGCACTCAAGAAACCATTCCGCCCTCGCCTACGGCTCGGGCGTAAACGTTTCTTTCGGTGCAGCAAACTGACACTTTGCGCACTAGTTGCACAAATAACTATTATCAACATTTTTATATATAATTGCCTCAGAGTCATGACATCAAAGTCTCTGAATACCTACCTGCTGTGTAGGGTAGTCTCTGGGTTTGCGGAGTATAGTTTTAATTACACCTCTTTGTGTTATAAAAAGAGTATTCAAGTGAGAATCATATGTACCTCCCCATACTGTGATTCCATATCTTAGTATTGATTCAACTAAAGCAAAGTTACTACTGAAAATCTTCCAAGTTTCATGAACTCATTTTTAATAATGCTTTTGTAACTCGAAAGCGCTCTAGTCTGTAAGTAAACAAATAATTTATTATATTAAATAAATGACTTCATGTCGGTGTTTAGATGACAAAAGTGGCAACATGGCAATCCGGAATGGATCAAGAAACTATCATCTTAAAAAAAAATAAGAGCTCAATTTTTTATTAAATAGAGAAGTGATCCGTGGTTTGGTGGATAGAGTGCTTGCGTAGCAGCATAGAGATCCCGGGTTCAAACCCTCTCACAAACAAAAGATTTTTAACCAGATCACTCCCGTGTTATCGGATGGGTACGTTAAACTGACGGTCCCAGCTGAAGTATGATAGCTGTAAGGCCCAATGACGTATTAAATTATATATTCAGGCGGTGGGACCTTCCCGCAAGGGACTCCCCACCAACAAAAGCCATACCAATTTACTTTTACTATATTAAACTTCATTCAGCAAATTCAATTATCATTCAACAAGTTCAATTTTCATTCAACCTTCATTCAGTGAATTCAATTCCCATTCAACAAGTTCAATTCTCATTCAACCTCCATGCAGTAAATTCAATTCCCATTCAACAAGTTCAATTCTCATTCAACCTTCATTCAGTAAATTCAATTCTCATTCAACAAGTTCAATTCTCATTCAACCTTCATTCAGTAAATTCAATTCCCATTCAACAAGTTCAATTCTCATTCAACAAGTTCAATTTTCATTCAACCTTCATTCAGTAAATTCAATTCCATTCAACAAGTTCAATTCTCATTCAACCTTCATTCAGTAAATTCAATTCTCATTCAACTTCATTCAGTAAATTCAATTCCCATTCAACAAGTTCAATCTTCATTCTGACATTTGCATTCAACCTTCATTCAGTAAATTCAATTCCCATTCAACAAGTTCAATTCTCATTCAACAAGTTCAATTCTCATTCAACCTCCATTCAGTGAATTCAATTCCATTCAACAAGTTCATTCTCATTCAACCTTCATTCAGTAAATCCAATTCTCATTCAAAAAGTTCAATTTTCATTCAACCTTCATTCAGTAAATTCAATTCCCATTCAACAAGATCAATTTCAATTCAACCTTCATTCAGTAAATTCATTCCCATTCAACAAGTTCAATTCTCATTCAACCTCCATTCAGTAAATTCAATTCTCATTCACCTTCATTCAGTCAATTCAATTCTCATTCAACAAGTTCAATTTTCATTCAGACATTTGCATTCAACCTTCATTCAGTGAATTCAATTCTCATTCAACAAGTTCAATTTTCATTCAACCTTCATTCAGTAAATTCAATTCCCATTCAACAAGTTCAATTTTCATTCAACCTTCATTCAGTAAATTCAATTCCCATTCAACAAGTTCAATTTTCATTCAACCTCCATTCAGTAAATTCAATCCCATTCAACAAGTTCAATTCTCATTCAACCTTCATTCAGTATATTCAATTCCCATTCAACAAGTTCAATTCTCATTTAACCTTTATTCAGTAAATTCAATTCCCATTCAACAAGTTCAATTTTCATTCAACCTTCATCCAGTAAATTCAATTCTCATTCAACTAGTTCAATTTTCATTCAACCTTCATTCAGTAAATCCAATTCTCATTCAAAGAGTTCAATTTTCATTCAACCTCCATTCAGTCAATTCAATTCCCATTCCACAAGTTCAATTCTCATTCAACCTCTATTCAGTAAATTCAATTCCCATTCAACAAGTTCAATTCTCATTCAACCTCCATCCAGTAAATTCAATTCCCATTCAACAAGTTCAATTCTCATTCAACCTTCATTCAGTAAATTCAATTCCCATTCAACAAGTTCAATTCTCATTCAACCTTCATTCAGTAGATTCAATTCCCATTCAACAAGATCAATTTCAATTCAACCTTCATTCAGTGAATTCAATTCTCATTCAACTAGTTCAATTTTCATTCAGACATTTGCATTAACCTTCATTCAGTATATTCAATTCTCATTCAACAAGTTCAATTCTCATTCAACCTTCATGCAGTAAATTCAATTCCATTCAACAAGTTCAATTTTCATTCAACCTTCATTCGGTAAATTCAATTCTCATTCAACAAGTTCATTCTCATTCAACAAGTTCAATTCTGATTCAACCTTCATTCAGTATATTCAATTCTCATTCTACAAGTTCAATTTTCATTCAACCTTCATTCAGTGAATTCAATTCTCATTCAACAAGTTCAATTTTCATTCAACCTTCATTCAGTAAATTCAATTCTCATTCAACCTTCATCCAGTAAATTCAATTCTCATTCAACAAGTTCAATTCTCATTCAACCTTCATTCAGTAAATTCAATTCCCATTCAACAAGTTCAATTCTCATTCAACCTTCATTCAGTGAATTCAATTCCCATTCAACAAGTTCTATTTTCATTCAACCTTCATTCAGTATATTCAATTCTCATTCAACAAGTTCAATTTTCATTCAGACATTTGCATTCAACCTTCATTCAGTGAATTCAATTCCCATTCAACAAGTTCAATTTTCATTCAACCTTTATTCAGTAAATTCAATTCCCATTCAACAGTTCAATTCTCATTCAACCTTCATTCAGTATATTCAATTCTCATTCAACAAGTTCAATTCTCATTCAACCTTCATCCAGTAAATTCAATTCCCATTCAACAAGTTCAATTCTCATTCAACCTTCATTCAGTAAATTCAATTCCCATTCAACAAGTTCAATTCTCATTCAACCTTCATTCAGTAGATTCAATTCCCATTCAACAAGATCAATTTCAATTCAACCTTCATTCAGTGAATTCAATTCTCATTCAACAAGTTCAATCCTCATTCAGACATTTGCATTAACCTTCATTCAGTAAATTCAATTCCCATCCAACAAGTTCAATTCTCATTCAACCTCCATGCAGTAAATTCAATTCCCATTCAACAAGTTCAATTCTCATTCAACCTTCATTCAGTAAATTCAATTCTCATTCAACAAGTTCAATTTTCATTCAGACATCTGCATTCCACCTTCAATCAGTGAATCCAATTCCCATTCAACAAGTTCAATTTTCATTCAACCTTCATTCAGTAAATTCAATTCCCATTCAACAAGTTCAATTTTCATTCAACCTTCATTCAGTCAATTCAATTCTCATTCAACTAGTTCAATTTTCATTCACCTTCATTCAGTCAATTCAATTCTCATTCAGACATTTGCATTAACCTTCATTCAGTAAATTCAATTCCCATTCAACAAGTTCAATTCTCATTCAACATTCATGCAGTAAATTCGATTCCCATTCAACAAGTTCAATTCTCATTCAACCTTTATCGGTTGAATTCAATTCTCATTCAACTAGTTCAATTCTGATTCAACCTTCATTCAGTAAATTCAATTCTCATTCAAAGAGTTCAATTTTCATTCAACTTCATTCAGTGAATTCAATTCTCATTCAACTAGTTCAATTCTGATTCAACAAGTTCAATTCTCATTCAACTAGTTCAATTCTGATTCAGACATTTGCATTCAACCTTCATTCGGTAAATTCAATTCTCATTCAACTAGTTCAATTCTGATTCAACAAGTTCAATTCTGATTCAACAAGTTCAATTTTCATTCAACTTCATTCAGTAAATTCGATTCCCATTCAACAAGTTCAATTCTGATTCAACAAGTTCAATTCTCATTCAACTAGTTCAATTCTGATTCAACAAGTTCAATTCTGATTCAACAAGTTCAATTCTGATTCAACAAGTTCAATTTTCATTCAGACATCTGCATTCCACCTTCAATCAGTAAATCCAATTCTCATTCAACTTCATTCAGTAAATTCAATTCACATTCAACAAGTTCAATTCTGATTCAACCTTCATTCAGTGAATTCAATTCTCATTCAGACATTTGCATTCAACCTTCATTCAGTGAATTCAATTCTCATTCAACTAGTTCAATTCTGATTCAACAAGTTCAATTCTCATTCAACTAGTTCAATTCTGATTCAACAAGTTCAATTCTGATTCAACCTTCATTCGGTTGAATTCAATTCTCATTCAACTAGTTCAATTCTGATTCAACCTTCATTCAGTAAATTCAATTCCCATTTAACAAGTTCAATTCTCATTCAACTAGTTCAATTCTGATTCAACCTTCATTCGGTAAATTCAATTCTCAATCAACAAGTTCAATTCTCATTCAACTAGTTCAATTTTCATTCACCTTCATTCAGTGAATTCAATTCTCATTCAGACATTTGCATTAACCTTCATTCAGTAATTCAATTCTCATTCAACCTTCATGCAGTAAATTCAATTCTCAATCAACAAGTTCAATTCTCATTCAACTAGTTCAATTCTGATTCAACAAGTTCAATTCTGATTCAACAAGTTCAATTCTCATTCAACTAGTTCAATTTTCATTCACCTTCATTCAGTGAATTCAATTCCTATTCAACAAGTTCAATTCTGATTCAACAAGTTCAATTCTGATTCAGACATTTGCATTCAACCTTCATCAGTAAATTCAATTCTCATTCAGACATTTGCATTAACCTTCATTCAGTAAATTCAATTCTGATTCAACCTTCATTCAGTGAATTCAATTCTCATTCAACCTCCATGCAGTAAATTCAATTCTCATTCAACTAGTTCAATTCTGATTCAACAAGTTCAATTCTGATTCAACCTTCATTCAGTGAATTCAATTCTCATTCAACTAGTTCAATTCTGATTCAACAAGTTCAATTCTGATTCAACCTTCATTCAGTGAATTCAATTCTCATTCACCTTCATTCAGTGAATTCAATTCTCATTCAGACATTTGCATTAACCTTCATTCAGTAATTCAATTCTCATTCACCTTCATTCAGTGAATTCAATTCTCATTCAACCTCATTCAGTGAATTCAATTCTCATTCAGACATTTGCATTCAACCTTCATCAGTAAATTCAATTCCAATTCAACAAGTTCAATTCTGATTCAACAAGTTCAATTCTCATTCAACTAGTTCAATTCTGATTCAACAAGTTCAATTCTGATTCAACAAGTTCAATTCTCATTCAACTAGTTCAATTCTGATTCAGACATTTGCATTAACCTTCATTCAGTAAATTCAATTCCCATTCAACAAGTTCAATTCTCATTCAACCTTCATTCAGTAAATTTAATTCCCATTCAACAAGTTCAATTCTCATTCAACCTTCATGCAGTAAATTCAATTCCCATTCAACAAGTTCAATTATAATTAAGAGATTGGGAGAAGAAGAATATACATGCTAAAAGACGAACTTTAAACCCTTAAAAACAACCCTTAGAGTTAAAATATTGCCAAAAGATTTCTTAGTGCGCCTCTAAAGGGCCAACTGAACATACCTACCAAATTTGAACGTTTTTGGTCCGGTAGATTTTTGGTACTGCGAGTGAGTGAGTGAGGGAGTGAGTCAGTCAGTCAGTCAGTGAGTGAGTGCCATTTCGCTTTTATATATATAGATAGATAAACAGAACACAATATCTCTAAAATGATCGTGTTTATATTTCACAGCTGGCTATACGTCATCTTATGAATTTCGGGGATGCGATATTTTGATTTTTCACATACTCACTTTTTACTATCCACAGCTGTTTCAGCCAAGGATTAATTATCCTTTTAATGTCGTTCAGCGAGTTTTCTCAAGGATGAGACCTAGTGCAATCGAATCTTTATATCATAAACCTACTATTTTGTGAAAATCGTTAGAGCCGTTTTCGAGATCCGTTAAACATAAATAATCAGATATAAAGATATAAAAATAGCCAGATAAAAATTAATTAGATATAAAAAAAACCAGATATATAATACAGAAATTGTTCGCTTAATATAATAGGATTCAGTAAGTTCAATTTTCATTCAATCCTTTCCCATTCATGTTTCCTAGGCTAGGCACACACCAGTTAGTCAAGAAAAGACAAGACACGTTTAGTCACAATACTTCACATAGTTGCTTATGAAGACATGTCTAATTGCAATGACTAATCGGTGTGTGTTGCTCCATAAGAAAACTATGTGAAGTGTTGTGACTAATCGTGACTAGTCTTGTCTTGACTTGGCTGGGCATTCACCAGTTAGTCAAGGCAAGACATGATCAGACACGTTTATTCACAATACTTCACATAGTTGCTTATGAAGACATGTCTAATTGCAATGAGTAATCGGTGTGTGCTGCTTCATAACAAACTATGTGAAGTATTGTGACTAATCGTGACTAGTCTTGTCTTGACTTGGCTGGGCGCACACCAGTTAGTCAAGACAAGACAAGACATGATCAGACACGTTCTTTAGCCACAATACTTCACACAGTTGCTTATGAAGACATGTCCAATTGCAATGACCAATCAGTGTGAGTTGCGTCATAAGCAACTATGTGAAATATTGTGACTAAACGTGTCTGATCATGTCTTGTCTTGTTTTGACTAACTGGTGTGCGCCTAGCCTAATTCTTTTTATAATCCTTTTTACTATCGTGTCCGAGTTTACACACTTGGGACCAAGCCACATGGGGTATTTTTCAGGCGTTTTCAGACGAGTCGGCAGGCAGAAAGCTCTCCGATTGGCTGATTGGGTTGGCGTTCGGGAATCAGCTGATAATCAGCCAAAAGAAGAGTTTCCTGCCCTGCCTACTCGTCTGAAAACACCTCGTGTGGATTGGTCCTTACTGTTTTAAAAATGTTTACTTTTTCGTTTTGATTTTTAGGTTCCTGATCCACGTTTTCCATTTCTTGGAGTGCATTTTACACCTAGGATGAATGGAGAAATTTGGCTGGGTCCTAACGCATTATTAGCTTTCAAAAGAGAAGGCTATAGGTGAGTTTCTCTTTATCTGCCCTCATATAGATTATCAAATTATTCATCTCAAGCGTTTTTATATCTGTTCCATCCGTACACAAAAAAAAAACAAACAAACAAAACCTACTCTAGAACATGGCACGCCATAGTGGAGTAGGTCAATTTCCACACAGGAAACACTAAACATATACGTGGGTCATCTCAAAAGTAAGTTGCACTATTAAATAATAGTTATTTGTATATCTAGAGTGAAAGTGCTGTTTTTTCTCCCTGAGGAAAAGTTTGAAGCCCGAGGCGAAGCCGAGGGCAACAATTTTCCTGAGGGAGAAAAAACATCTTTCACTCGTGATATACACAACATTTTTCCTCCACCTACATTTTTATAAAAACTGCTAATAAAATAATTTTTAAAAACGTATGTGACCAAACAATGTGTTACAACATAATCTAAAAAGTAAACAGAAACAGCTGGCTTGTAATCACAGTTCTCCTCCGACAGCACTATCTGTCGACTAAAGTTGTAACAACAATGACAGCCACAACTACAGCTATGATGAAGTTCCCGTTTCAAATTTGATTAGTTAATAAGTATATTCGTTGGCTGGTATTTTGAATAACATGGATTAAAAGAAAAAAAATATAATTTTTTTCTAGAATAGTGATATGAAGTTTGTAATAATAATTTCAGCATACAAACATAAATTTTATATATCGATCAAATGCCTGGTTGAGTTATTGAATTTAGTTGGTTTAATGACTACTCTATATGCTTCCTCATCTGAGCTTAGACCTTCTGACCTATTCCAAATGTACGTTTTTAAAATAGAGATGCTTCCCATGTTATTTAAATGGAGTCACTTTTACTCCCTAGGGAGTTTTTCTGTTTTTTAGTACCAAGAGCGAAAAAGTGACACTTTAGTATCTAGTGACACTTTAGTACTTTTGACAGTAGGTGGAGGAAAAAATATAATAACGCACATAGTTTGCTCAAGAGGTTATATTTGAGAAACTACATGTATCAGTTATTTTTCAGCATAATCTCCTTCAATTTCAATACATTTTTGGTATCGTGGTATAAGTTTTTTTAATCCAGTGTCATATCATTCTGCCGCCAAACTGGTTAGCCATGTCGGAACTTCTTGTATGAGATTTCCTTCGTTTGCAAAGCGTCTTCCCCATGCTGTTGTTTCGGTGGAATGAGATGAAAGTCGCTTGGAGCGAGATCAGGGGAGGATGGTGGGTCCAAACCCTTCAAGCATTGTCTTCGACAAAGTTCGGGGTGCGTGAAGTGGATGGGCGGCCGCTTCGTTGTTCGTCGTGTGTTGTTCTGTCTTCAATAAATGATTGGCGCCAACGAGAAACCATTGGTCTCAACATACCGTTTTCACCGTACATACTGCACAACTCACTATGAATTCAGTTGCATTTTTATTGTTTCTCGTTAAAAAACGAATAACACTGCGTACTTGGCAATCGGCGGTAGGAGTAAGTGGTAGCTCCATAGTGGTTTGATCGCAACTGACAAATAAGTCATGGCGGCCTCTTAGGAATTTTACAGTGCTATCACAACACCCAGACAAAAGTTCACTGCGAATGCCAGACGTCATTACCATTTCTTTGGACTCATTACCATCAAATTGGTTATGAACCACCACCTAAGTGCGTTTATATCATTTTGCATGTTATTGTGTAGTTCGATCAAGGAATCGACCTTATAGAAAAGAGCTGTATCGTCAGCAAAGGCAACCCTTTAGCACACCATTACATAGACTATTAATATAAATTAAAAACAATATACCAGATAGAACAGAACCTTGGGGAATTCCAACTTCTGTTCACCGATACAACTGCACACATCATTTACTCTTGTTACTTGAGTTCTTCCAGTTAAATACGATCGGAACCAAACCTGAGCAACACCTCTTATACCTGCTAGTTCCATTCTATGCAATAGTATATTATGGTCTACGGTATCGAAGGCTTTCATGACATCTACAAATATTCCAGCACAGGCTTTTCCCTCATTAATTCCTATAAAAAAATAGTGCAACTTACTTTTGAGATGACCAGAGTAGAAGGCACATTATAAGAAAATTCTGAAACTATCTATTCTATGTAATTGTAAAATATCTGATATTTTCTGTAATTGATGTAGTAGTTTTAGTTTTTCTGGGAAATAAACATTTATTTATTGGATAACTAGACTCAAATTTAATCAGCAATATTACCTGATATTCACGTCATTTCAGTGGAAATGATAGTACTATAGGGTTGTCGATTCTCTTTTTACAACGCCTTCTATATTAGAAAGCTGTGATTAAAGTTATCTGATGTAATATTAATTGTTGATGATCATCAAAAATAATATATTATATTCGTGAAGAAAATATGTTCTCTCGTGATTAATAATAAATTTTCATGATAGGGATAAAGTATCTTGGTATCTCTTCGTAGTGAGTTACTATGCCTAAAAGTGTTATTGCTGAAATCGAATAAAATCGATTGGCAATAGTGCAAAGCTACAAAAGGCTATCTGCTTTGTCTATTCACGAGGCTCATCCTATTATAAAATAAGTATAAAAAATCTGGTGTGGTACACTCACACAACTTTCCTTGCTCATTGAACTGTAAGCCTCATTCTTAAACGAGAATAATTTAGGGGAATAACATAATGACGATTGGCGGCAAAATATTTGAAACTACGATCAGACTTCTGTATATTTGTATATATAATTGTTTTCAGAGTACTTTTACCTTTGTGTAAATTGTGAAATTCGATGATTTTTTCAAAAGTCGTCAAAAAAGCTGTTCTACAGATGAAATATCTCGACTATGTGTTCTTTTTATGAACTGCTCTACCTACCTACCTCATGCACGATTAGGAGGTTACAAAGACTATTTCTCAAGGATGGGGTGGACCCCCCATTAGTTTCCCAGAAAGGAGACTCATGCCAGTTGATAGAGCTGATAAATAACTATACAGGGTATGAATTTGAAAAAAATCGGTCGTCATTTTTAAGAAAATCGTGAAAAACATGGTTTTTTAGTAATTATCCACCATTTTTCTCAAGAATGTTACGGAGCTCCTGCAATTTTCCTAGAATTAAGACTCATGTTAGTTGATAGGGCTTATAAATAGCTATCCATGGTATGAATTTGAAGAAAATCATTAGAGCCGTTTTCGAGAAAACCGTGAAAAACATGGTTTTTTAGTGATTATCCGTCATTTTTTTTTCAAGAATATTACGGAGCTCCTCGAATTTTCCCAGAAATGAGTCTCATGTCAGTTTATAGGGCTTATAAATAGCTATCCATGGTATGAATTTGAAGAAAATCGTTAGAGCCGTTTTCGAGAAAACTGTGAAAAACATGGTTTTTTAGTAATTATCCGCCATTTTGAATTGAATTTTATTAAATTTCTTATTGTCGGATCCTCATTGTATAAGGACCTTAAGTTTAAAATTTCGTGTTCACAGACATACACACATATACACACACACAGACCACCCAAAAATCATGTTTTTGGACTCAGGGGACCTTGAAACGTATAGAAAACTTGAAATTAAGGTACCTTAATTTTTTTTGGAAAGCAATACCTTACCTATGGTTGTAGGGCAAGGAAAGTAAAAATGTAGCTAATATTTCTCATAAGTTACTTGTTCCACCTCAAATTATCTATAAATCAAGGAATTATTTTTGGATCGTTTACTCTTTGTTTCAGAAAACTGGATATAAATTTGAAAGAATTGTATGAAAGTTTATCACACAAAGGGCTTCAGAAATTTTTCTACAAATATTTCTCCCTGAGTCTCAACGAGCTGTGGAAGTCTGTAGTAACAAGTGGTCAGATAAAAGATTTGCAAAAATTTGTACCAGATATCAAAGCAAACGATGTGATAAGGTGAGTAATATTGATAATTTTATATAGTAATATTGATTCCCGGGCTGACAAATAATTTTTTTCATCGAATTTTCATATAGCTGCTTACCTGTTGTCAATATTTGCAGTAGCAGAAGTCTTCAAAGTGATTTACAGAATTTAATTTGGGTTTTCGTTTTGATAATAAATATCGGGGGACCGAGCTTCGCTCGGAGTAAAAAAGCATGAAAAATTATTACGAAAGAAGAAGTTATAATATATAATTCATAGTTCATACAGAAATGTTCCATCTAACCACAGTGAATTGAGATCAATTACCAGAGGAATGCAAAAATTTCTCTCACAAAGACCTGGTTGCACAAAAGCGGGTAAAATTTTAATCCTGATTAATTTCACGTGAACCAAATCAGAGAAGACCATTTCAAAAAGATCGCTTCTCTGGTTGGTTCTGCTGGAATTAATCAGGAGTAAAATTTAACCGGCTTTTGTGCAACCGGCACCAAGTACCTGATTGAATTATTACAAAAGTTCAACAGTTGACTCATAATTTTATCTCAGTCCCACACACATGCACTCGCTCATCCACTTCAATCATCAACAGACGACGAAATTATCATCTGTTTTCCCAAGGATGAATAATATTATTATCCTTTTCATGTCCTTCAGCGAGTTTTCCCAGGGATGAGACCTAGTGCAATTGAATTTTTATATCATAAACCTACTATGTTCCAAATTTCGTAAAAATCGTTAGAGCCGTCTTCGAGATCCGTTGGACATACATTACCAGATAACCATACACAGAAATTTATCGCTTAATTTAATAGTGATATTGAACCTGAAACAAATTTTAGAAGAAGACAAATATAATCACAAAACCCAAACACTTTTCCAGCCCAATTTGAATTAAAATATGAATCTTTTCTCGTTGTTTTTCAACAGTGGTCCATCTGGAATTCGTGCTCAAGCCATGGATGTTGATGGCAATCTAATAGAGGACTTTGTGTTCAGTGGGAGAGGCCGCATTCTCCATTGTCGCAATGCCCCCTCGCCTGGAGCCACCTCCTCATTAGCAATCGCAAAGATATTGGCCGATAAAGTAGTTCACAATTTAAGATCCTTATGATAGTTGTTACTCTCTTAGGGCCGGTTTCCGAGCTCGGAAATTAGCTAGACTTTAAACAGCTGAAGTCAGAGAATTAGCTTCCGAAACGGGACGTAGTCACAGTCCACGTTTAAATTAAATTTCGAAAAACTATAAAATTAGAACTGAAACTATAATTATCACAGAATAAAATAAAGAGAAAATTGTGTAAAGTTGCAGCTATTTTGAATGATTTAGGAGTGTTTCATTCCGTTAACGAAAAATGTTTCCAATTATAGAAATGAGAAAATAAATATTATTTTGTTTCGACTAGTTACTGCGACTAAGTCCCGTTTTGCCCCCTGTGGGTTGGGGGAGCTTTGAGTCAATCATCGTACTCAAGAATGTGTTGAAAACCAGAATTCACCCACAGTATCCATGCTTGTCGTAGGAGGCGACTAAAATGGACCTCAAGGCAACTCCAGAAGTTGTATTGCCTTCAAACCCACGGGATCTGCCCCATCAGGGCAGTTTCGGAGGGGCAAAAATAGAAACCCAAGAGACCAGAGATGGGTAAAACTCCAGGCACAAAAAATGTAGGTCAAGAGGCTGAATCGAGGGTGGCCAGGTGCCCTAGAGGCCATTTGGCGACCCCTCTCTCAGCGGAAGGACCTACAAAGAAGCCAGGAGTGGAACTCAAGTAGGTCACGAGTTTTGGGTGGAGTGACTAATCCTCACCACTGCTCAAAGAAGGACTGCCATTTAGGCAAAACGTCTTTGGAGTGGTGAGGCTTCTGACCCTGCGAAGTTTCGGAGGGGCAAAAAGAAAAAACCCAAGAGATCATGATGGGTTTAACTCCAGGCAAAAATTTGGGTCAAGAGGCTGAGTCAAGGATGGCCGGGTGCCCTAGAGGCAACTTGGCCACCCCTTCCTCAGCGTAAGGACCTTCAAGGGGGGCCAGAAGTGGAACTCACGTAGGTCACGAGGACTAATCAGTCTGAAGAGACTGCCATGCCAAGCATATCTACTAACTAACATACTACTTGGGAACACAATAAGCTTCGGTGTGGAATTCTTTGAATTTTTGGATCCTTGAATCCGATCCTTCAAAACAATAAACAATAATAAGTCCCGTTTTGGAAATTCAATCTCCTGACTACAGCTGTTTAAAGTTTAGAACTTAGCTAAATTCCGGGCTCGGAAACCGGCCCTTAGACCCTTAGATCCTCTCTTTAAGATCATTATGATAGTTGTTACTCTCTTAGATCCTCTCTTTAAGATCCTCATGTTACTCTCTAAGATCCTCAGATCCTCTCTTCAAGATAATTATGATAGTTTTTACTCTCTTAGATCCTCTCTTTAAGATACTTATGATAGTAGTTGTTACACTAGTAGTTTAAGTAATGGTATAGGTGATTCAAAAAGTGCGTACATTGATTTCGATTCATCATTACATTTTATTTACTTTGACCATAAACACTTAGGGCCGGTTTCCGAGCTCGGGATTTAGCTAGACTTTAAACAGCTGGAATCAGAAAATTGGCTTTCCAAAACGGGGCGTAGTCGATAAACGGTGCAAAGATATTAGCCAATAAAGTAGTTGACAATTTAAGATCCTTATGATAGTTGTTACTCTCTTAGGGCCGGTTTCCGAGCTCGGGATTTAGCTAGACTTTAAAAAGCTGGAGTCAGAGAATTAGCTTTCCAAAACGGGGCGTAGTCGCGCAGTCCACGTTTAAATTAAATTTCGAAAAACTATAAAATTGAACACAAAATAAAATAAAGAGAAAATAGTGTAACGTTTCAGCTATTTAGAATTATTTAGGAATGTTTCATTTTGTCAAGGAAAAAAGTTTCCAATTATAAAAATGTGTTAACATTTAGAACTTAAAGATTATCATACAAACTGCGACTACGCCCCGTTTTGGAAAGCCAATTTTCTGACTCCAGCTGTTTAAAGTATTGAACTTAGCTAAGTCCCGAGCTCTGAAACTGCCCCTCAAACTTAAATTTACTCTTTTGGTAAGGACTACTTGTATTAAATTACATAAAAGTTGAGAAAATTTCATATAAGCACTCTTTTCTCAACTTTATTTTGTTCACTCACTTAAAAAGTAAAAACATGTCGTTAAAAGGGTACTTTGATTTTTTAATTTTTATGTAATTGAAAGAATAAGACTTTGATATTGTCAATACCACTTTTATTAATAGTGGTATTGACAATATCAAAGTCTTATTCTTTCAATTATGGAGAAATACCACAACATCTCATACCATACAATCAATTTTTTATGTACTTGAGATGATAGTTAATATACATTTCATATAATAATATATGTTATTTATAATATTATATAATGATATGCTACACATATATCATTTATTTAAACTTGTATAGTATCATTCAGAAAAATGTCGATTTACTAAATTTACTGGGTTGTGGATCCTAAGTTTCCATTTTAAACTGAGACTATTTAGTATTTTTATTGGTCAACGTTCTTCATTGTAAAATATTGTACATATTCTTTGTCCCCAATTGAATTACATCTGTCCCTCGATAATCCGACAGTAAGTTAAGGGACCGAGGTAGTCTCGGATTACCAAAAATGTCATACAGTATTATTAAATATGTTTTATTCTTAATGTGTTTGAACACAATGAAGTTAAAAAAAGGAAGAAACAGTAAATGTACATCCAATTTACTAGTAGTTCTGTGAACAGTAGACCTCACGCAGTATTCTCATCCACACTCAGACAATCGACAAAGACAGGCAATTACTCTTTGAAAAGAGTCGAAGAGGAATCGGAAAGGTGAAAAGAAAATCCCGAGGAAATGAAAGAGACGAAAATTAGCGCAAGTCTCTGTTCAAAGACAGCATGAATCGCTTTTTAAAAACTTACCGGTTTTTACTGTTTATTCTGGTGAAATGTTAATTTCACAACAAAATCTGTGAGTGATAAAATAAGTTACTATTGTTGTGATAATAATATTGTTGAATTGAATCTGGAGTGTTAAATGTTATTTAAACTAGTACTTCTGTGAACAGTAGACCTCACGCAGTATTCTCATCCACAAGTACCTGATTGAAACTATAGACCTTATGGAAATACAGCAATAGACTGGCTTCTCCACACATCTGTGTAATCACTTGTCAGCTGATTTATGATGAATAATTCTATAGTCTGATTTTTACTCTATTGGCGTATGAAGGAGACTCCTTTTTCCTTTTATATTATCCTTGAAATGCAAAATTTCCAAAAACCTTGTATATACGTCGAGGCGCAATTAAAAAATGAACATACCTGTCAAATTTCATGAAAATCTATTACCTCGTTTCGCCGTAAATGCGCAACATATAAACATTCAAACATTTAAGCATTAAGAGAAATGCCAAACCGTCGACTTGAATCTTAGACCTCACTTCGCTCGGTCAATAAACATATAAAAAGAAGTTGCTCGTTTAATAGTATAGGATATTTTGTTAATAATGATTAATTCTACATTGTTAAAGGACAATCTGGCAACAGAGCAATTAGAGACATTTTTTAAAAATTACAAACTCCTATTATTTTATTGAATCTACATTTTATTTTCTGTATTTTAGTAAAGCGCCCGTATCCTTATTGATCAAATTAACCTTCTGTTTCTGCTTGAATCTTTTTTAGCCATTTCAAATCTCACTTCGCTCGGTCAATTAATACCAGGATGCAAAATGACAGTACATGTAAAGCTTTTAAAAGAAATACGGAATGAAAATTTGAGTAAAATATACAATATGTATATACATATTTACACATTAAAGAAGTCTGTAATTTTCTTTTCCTACAGTTACGTTGAAAAGTGGTCATTGCTGCACTGATTACAGAACGCAAAGAATCACTTTTCCGCTCTAGTGCGGGAAAAATTTTTCTGCACTCCAGATTTGCAACATGGCAACGCAAAATACTTAGTAGGTTATATGGAGCAACAGTGCAGCAAAATTGAAATGAAGTTGGTAACAGTGACTGGGCTGCTATAGTGAGCAGAGGTGCAACGAAGCACAACGAGCAAATTATTAAGTATATATTATAACCAAGGACAACATTTTTATTCAATTTGACAATAAATTAAGGTTTTTATCAATAATAAAATTACACAGAAAACATTTGATGCATTTCAGGCAATTTTACCCATAATTACCCACTTTTCATATTCAATGGTAACTGTAGGAAAAACTTAATGTGAAATACGTGCGCAAAGTTCCTCTGCTGCACTCAAGAAACCATTCCGCCCTCGCCTACGGCTCGGGCGTAAACGTTTCTTTCGGTGCAGCAAACTGTCACTTTGCGCACTAGTTGCACAAATAACTATTTTCGGAGGGACGAAGATGCATGCTGCTGCCGGCAGTGCGTCGGACTACCGAGTAAGAATTAAGAAGTGTCGGATTATCGAGGGACAGCTGTAGCCTATTGAATAAAATTAGAAAGCTGCTTCAGAATCCTAATGGCTCAAATTTTTTATTGATCAATATTCTACATTGTAAAATAGTGTACATTTATACTTTCTCCCTAATTTAGTTATTGTATAAGATTAGAAGCTTTTATCATAGAGAAACAATAGCATAAGTAGATATCCCATGGTATAGGACGTTTATGTCGCAACTTTTTCTGTTATCTCAAGCCGATAGTCCACGTAGTTCTTTCCCGTGAAGCTTTATGACGCTGGTAGTCTCTCATATTGTGCCGTTCATACACTCTTACCCGGTCAAAACTGTAAAAAACGACAATAATCTACAGTAATCGGCTTGAGATAACAGTAAAAGTTGCGACATAAACGCCCTATACCATGGGATATCTATATATATAAAAGCGAAATTGCACTCACTCACTGACTGACTGACTCACTCACTCACTCGCATAACTAAAAATCTACCGGACCAAAAACGTTCAAATTTGGTAGGTATGTTCAGTTGGCCCTTTAGAGGCGCACTAAGAAATCTTTTGGCAATATTTTAACCCCAAGGGTTCTTTTTAAGGGTTTAAAGTTCGTCTTTTAGCATGTATATTCTTCTTCTCCCGCAATCTCTTAATTATAATTGAAATTTCCATATCATAATATGTTACTATAGAACTATAATCTAGATAGAGTATCTCTTCGAAACAGTTGTTAACTGGCAACTAAATTAATAATTTTGTCAGGTTGGCATTAAGTTGAGTTGACTTTGTTAGGTTGGCACCAGTTGAAGATTTAAAAGCATTATCGCGGAAAAATTGATTGGGCACTGCTACTTCAATCCTGGGAATATTATTTACTAGCCGTCAGGCTCGCTTCGCTCGCCATATCCGTTTAGCCAGACGTTTAGTCTGGACCCCCGACTGGATTGTCCTAACATGATAAAAATGCAGGCGAGCGAAGCGAGCCTGCTAATTTTATTCTTGGACGATCTAGTCGGGGGTTCAGGGGGCGGAGCCCCCTGGCTAGACGGATATGGCGAGCGAAGCGAGCCTGACGGCTAGTCTATTTATACTATTGTTTCTCTATGCTATTACATAATCCTAATGGCTCAATGAAATTGGTTACATGTTTTAAAAAAAATTTTAATATTTGTTATATAGGTCACTGTTGTTGATTACATTATAATATATTTTGTTGTTAAACAATTGTTAATTTTTCATTCAAAATAAATGAGAACTCTGTAGATAAGTATTATACTTGGTTACTTGGTTACTACTCCTAAGGCTGTTTGGTACAATTTTTTTATTTAAATTGGATAATCTTTTTCAATATAATTGTTAAGATCATTATAAGAAAGAGAAAAAGTGGCAACTGGAATTTTTAAGTGGTCTAATAAGCGAGTTATGGGTTGCTGAAGTGTTGAACTCCGTTGTCTTTCCAGATCATAAACGGTTTCGAATTTTCCTTTGGAGTTTTGTTTAATACATTCAGTATATCATTGGCTTTGTTCTAATATGAGTTTTTTCGCGATTTATGCCAAAATAAACAGGTTATCAAATTTACAAAAAATGTTACTTTTTTATTTATGAACGATATAGGGAATAAAATGTTTTAGTTTGGAAAGATACATTTTTGAATTTTCAAGAGAAGTTCTGTTGAATGAAAAATACCTAATTGTCGAAAAACCACCGATTTATTGATAATTAGAAAGACCGGTTTCAGTTATTACACCATTGTCAATCTCTGATAAAGTAAAACAGTTTTTGTTTATCAGAGATTGACAATGGTGTAATAACCGAAACCGGTCTTTCTAATTATCAATAAATCAGTGGTTTTTCGACAATTTCCTAGTCTTTTTCATTCAATATGAATAATTACCACAATATCAACTTCTCAACTAGGTACACAAAAAAAAAGAAGTTCTGTTAATGTAGTCGAAACCGTGTATGATCTGGAAATAAAACAAAGTTAGCACTTTAACGACCAATAACTCGCTTTTTAGACCACTTAAAAATTTCAGTTACCACTTGTTTTCACTCTTATAATGATCTTAACAATTATATTGAAAAAGATTATCCAATTTAAATAATAAAAAAGTGTACCGAACTGCCTTAAGAGCCCTTTTCATATTTTTTATTTATAATTCACAACGTGTTTTGACTCTAGAGCCAATTTCAAGTGCAAACATATTTGAAGCATGGTTTGAATTGATAAAATATGAAGAGGATAATCGATTATTTTAATTCCATTTCAGTAATTAATATCGGGGCACCGAGCTTCGCTCGTTATTTATTTATTGACTTTTGATAAACCGAACACAATTCTCTAAAATGATTGGGGAAGTACTAACAGGCACAGCCCAAAACTGTTTCTTTCCCGAATTTTGATTTATACACTATAAATGGTCCAGAAAGTAGGTTATGTTCCATACACTTGAATTCATCAGGTTCAATTTTCTCTTCAAATAAATTTGAAAACAAAAAAATTATAATTTAGATTACCGTATATACAAACCAAATTGAATAACAAAATAACACTCACTAATCACTTGAAATTGTCAAATAATGAACAACTTTGAAAACTATGATATACTCTAGTTTAGGAGGATTATCATGTCATGTCAACAAATCAGATTATGTTGATCAAATCGATTAAAAATGGTCTAGCTAGATAAAATTTCTCACTGATTGATTATGATTACACATCTGGGAATAATTCTGTCTCTCTCCCACACAGGCACACGCATCTTCTGTTATCGAGAGACGACGAAATTATCATATGTTTTCCAAGGATGAATTATCCTTCTAATGTCGTTCAGCGAGTTTTCCAAAGAATGAGACCTAGTGCAATCGAATCTTTATATCACAAACCTACTATGTTCCAAATTTCGTGAAAATCGTTAGAGCCGTTTTCGAGATCCGTTAAACATAAATAACCAGATATATAAATACAGAAATTGCTCGCTTAATATAATAGGATTGTAGTGGCCATATAAAGGAAAAGTGAGTAGGCTACTATAATATGTCTATCAATATTAATAATGATAGAAACATAAAAACTTGAAAAAACATAATTTATTTAATCCAATAAATTTCTCATCAACACCTAATAAGTTCAATATTCATTTTGATGGATTTCTCGAACAAGACTTGTTAGCATATTTGAAATTTGTGACTAGAACAACATGTGAGTTTAATGACTACAACAAAGGAAAAGTGAGTAGGTTACTATACACGTCTCAATATTAATAATGATAAAACTTGAAAAAACATAATTTATTTAATCCAATAAATTTCTCATCGACACTCAATAAGTTTAATATTCATTTTGATGGATTTCTCGAACAAGACTTGTTAGCAGATTTGAAATTTGTGACTAGAACAACATGAACGGAACATCCAAATTCTTTCTTCCGTTTCCAACGTACATTGAGCCGTATTCAGGTGTATTTATAAAGTGGTAGAAATAGTAGCCCGGCCATGTCAAGCTCCTAATAGTGGCTAATCGATATCCATTTCTTGAATTGTCCAGAATAAATTGCCCTGGGAGAAAGTTGAAATCACAATTTAAATTACAGCATAGTAATATTTGGTCGAACTTTTTTGCTCTGAACTTATTCTGACAGAATAAATTTGTTGTCTAAAATTATATTATTGTCTAGAATAAGTTTGCCCTGAGAGGAACTTGAAGTGGCAATTATTTAAATTTTATCATAGTGTAATATTTGATCCAAACTTTTTGTTACTGGGATTTTTCTTAACTACTGTACCTTGAATAAAACAATGTGATTATTTATATTGGTAATATCCATATAAAATCAATGCAACTACTTTCACGAAAAGTTATAGTTTACTCTACACAGAGTGAGTCATATGTATGGGAACCCTTCAATAAGTTGGGGACTGTTGTAGATATAATACTGTAACTTTCAGGATAAGTTATTGGTCAAATACTCTACCTTTTGACTTACAACTGAATTTCAACCCCTCATAAGGGGGTGACTTAGGGGTTGAAGCTCGAATATTTTAAATGTAGAAACCCGTAGTGTGGTAAAGGGCTTTTTCAAAACAAGAAAGATGGCATTGATAAAAATTTTCTATGATACTTGTATCCAAAATGGCGGCTGATAGGTTTTAGTTTCTAAAACTTGTTGTAACTAAAATATTTTGAATGTAAACACCCATTGTGTGATACATCATTTTAAAGGCCTTTTCAAAACAAGAAAGATTATATCAATAAAAATTTTCTGTGATACTTGAATCCAAAATGGCGGCTGATTGAAATTTTAGTTTTTAAAGAAATAGGTACCTAATTGATAACAAGTTCAATCAGCTGCCATTTTTGATACAAGTATCATAGAACATTTTTATTGATGTTATCTTTCTTGTTTTAAAAAGGCCTTAAAATGATGTACCAAACAATTGGTGTTTACATTCAAAATATTCGCCCCCTTATGAGGGGTTGAAATTCAGTTGTATCCTGAAAGTTACAGTATTATATCTACAACAGTCTCCAATTTATTGAAGGGTTCCCATACATATGACTCACTCTGTATATTTAAATTCCTTATGGAAGCTTTTGAATTCCTACAAGAATTGAATGAAACTGCATTATTATAATGTTATAGTTGACATTACTGTTTTTTATCTGATCGAAAAAAGGAGATTGTTCTTGAAAGTTATAATGATTGAATTAAATAGTAAGTCATATCACGCACCCGCCATCATCCATTCATTGAATTGTCTCTCTAATAGACAATATCTAATACACAGTATATGAATTTGACACAATTTAAGTTACCGTCTAATAGGCCTAATAAATCTTACCAAAATTGAGTTGTACATAGAATGTGTGAGAACATTGATAAACCTCATGAAATTAAACAAATTTTGAAAATAATTAATCCAACAAGTCCAAATAATTTACTTTCAATGTTCAATTTTATTATCAAACGAAAACCCAAATTAAATGCTGTAATTCACCTCAAAGACTTCTGCTACCGCAAATATTGACAACCGGGTAAACAGCTAGATGGAAATTCGATGAGCGCTACTATTCAAAAATTATTTATCAGCCCGGGAATCAATATTACTATACAGAGTATTAACGAACTCCCTACCAATATTCTAGGGCATTGTTCCTGGGTAAAAAACATTTATAGTCAGCCCTGTTGTCAATATTTGCAGTGGCAGAAGTCTTCGGGGTGAATTACAGCATTTAATTCGGATTTTCGTTTAAGAATACAGTAACTTCGATTACAGTAATATTGTTGATTCATTAGCATTTGAATAATTGCACATCTCAGTAATTTCGATCTGTAGTCTTTCAATGACTAACAATGATTCTATCAGACTTTTTTAAAAGGAGAATCAAGATGAAAACAAATAGGTTCCGATAGAATAATATAATCTTCAGTGCAGTTCCATAAAAAATCATTATAATTAAAATTGGAAAGTTTATGAATTGTATAATAAAGATACAAGATGCCAATCAAGAGATGAGAATACATACACCAAGAAGCTGAAACTTTTGTAAAAAATACACTATCATCTGATATTAATAATAGAATTAGATATTAGTAAATAGTAGCAAGGAGAAACAATAGCGTAAGTAGATATCCCATGGTATAGGACGTTTATGTCGCAACTTTTACTGTTATCTCAAGCCTATAGTCCACGTAGATCTTTCCCGTGAAGCTGTGTGACGCTCGTAGTCTCTCATACTGTGGCGTTCATACACTCTCACCCCAACAAAACAGTAAAAATCGACAGTAATCGGCTTGAGATAACAGTAAAAGTTGCAACATTAACGCCCTATACCATGGGATATCTACTTACGCTATGGTTTCTCTATGATAGTAGATATCGATATTGTAGAATTCATTGGCCCGGTTGCACGGAAACCTTTTAAATTTCAATTATGATTAAATGTCACGAGAACCAATCAAAAAAAATTGAAAAGAAAGCTTTTGTGATTGATTGTCGAAACATTCAATCACGATTGAAAATTAAGGCTGTGCAAAGGCTAAAAATAAACTTTCTACTCATGATATTTTTCAAAGTTTTTCGATTAGTATATCATTAAGCTATCAAAATGAGAAAGTTTTCTCAGAAAACCATTTTTTTCCGATCATTACTTTTTGAGATATGAGCGCCTGAAGTTTAAATTTTTGGGGCAGAACATTTCAAATTCGGTAAGAGATAAATCCATGAAATTAGAGCATAGATTCTTCATGGTACTGTTTATCTAATAAAACTAAAATTTTCTGAAAATATCAATTTTTTTAGATAGTTATTCAATTTACTAAAAATTACCAAAAAACTTTTAGTTGAGTAATTTTTGGTAAATTGAATAACTTTTCAAAAATTGATATTTTCAGAAAATTTTTGTTTTACTAGATCAAAAATACCATGAAGAATCCATCATTTAAATCTCATGGATTTATATCTTACCGAATTTGAAACGTTCTGTCCCAAAAATTTAAACTTCAGGCGCTCATATCTCAAAAAGTAATGATCAGAAATAATTTTTCCCTGAAAAAACTTTTCCATTTTGATAGCTTGATGATATACAAATCGGAAAACTTTGAAAAATATCACGAGTAGAAAGTTTTTTTTCAGCCTTTGCACAGCCTTAACCTTTTGGTTGTTTTCAAGGCTTTTGTACAACCGGCAGTATATCTAACCGGCTATATCTAATGAAAAAATGAATCCAGTTCAATAATAAATTAGTAAATAGATATTGATATTGTAGAATTCATAAACTTTATACTCTGATGCAAATCTCACCTTCAGGTAAATAAGTATGTAGTAGAGGGTCCAAAAAATCGATTGAATACATCATACTTTATACTCTTTTTGATAAAACATTGGCAAACATCTCACCTTCAGGTAGATCCGCATCAAGAGGGTCTAAAAAGTCGAATGAATAGTTGTAATCCCTCCTGGTGAGCAGGTTGCTGTTCCATTTCTGGGTTGGAGACCTGAAATGCAAGTAGCTTTTCAGGTCATCGGATTCGATCAGCTGAAGCCCTTGGAACGATTGATTGGGTTCTATGAGGCCGTTCGGTCGTTTCACATATGCACCTCTTGGTACCACAGCTGTCTCGTCATTTATTAGATGAACTGTAGCAGCTAGGCGGTTCTCTTCCTTCAACTTGCCTTCGTTTATGAGCACCTGAGGGAGTAAACGAATTTTTCAATATAAAGTAGCCTATTTGAAATGAAATAATATTTTTAAAAGTATTTGAAATTAAATAATATTTTAAGAAGTATTTGGAAATTGAATAATATTTTAAAAAGTATTTGAAAGAAAATTATAGTACCGGTATGGAAATAGGCTATTCAAATCAAATCAAAAATTTTTATTCACAATACAAACAGTTGAGGGTCCTGCCAAACCCAAAGGTTTTTCGGCGGGTGCCCAGTTACAGGAAAAAAATTAGTTACAAAAGATAAATAAACTTAGACAAAATAAATATTACACTTCAAAGATTTTAAGTAAAAAATGAAAGAAAACTAATACAAAATGCAAAAATAAAATAAGAAATATACATCAGATTTTGATACAGACTTGATAAAAAAAGGGAAAAATGTGAATTTATTATAAAGGAATGAAATAATAAGGAAAAGGGAAAAATTGTTTTACACAAGTAATAGTACATTTCTATCGTTGAGGCAGGCGGCAGTGACAATAAAAGGAAGATTTAAAAACTTCAGCCAGCAAAAATTGAAAAATTCTAATAATGTAAAGCATATGCTGTCATTTTTTTAACTTGACGTTTATTAAATTATGTGTACGTTTGTAATATTATTAGTTTTATAAATTGATTGTGCTGTTATTATTGAGATACAACATTACATCATTCTTAGAGTAATCACGAATATTTGGAGGTAGTCTGTTAAATAAGTAGGGAATTACATAATGTAGGAATCTTCTACCATAAATATTATTGAATCTGGGTTCTACATAATTATATTGACGGTGATATTAAATTGTAGGGTGAGGGAGGAGCAAGGAGTCTATAGTATAAATTTTATTTGTGGAGTATTACAATTTTGAAAAGATAGAAATGTTTGGGCGATAAGGTATGATAGAATATTTGTAAGCTACGTGGGTTGTATGGATCAATATTATTAACATAAGGAATTCTGGTAGTTGTACATTTTAATGTTCTTAATTGTATTCGTTCAACTCTAGATAAAAGATAAGTGGCTGCACTTCCCCATGATTCAATGCTATATCTAATTATTGGTTCCATCAAGGACTTATAAATCAGATATAGGCAATCTGGGGTGATATTTTTATGCAAATAAAAGACTTTTGCGTTAAGCGCTTGAAGTTTTTTTGAAATGCTATGTATGTGAGGACAACATCTCAGGCTGCTATCGATTATAATGCCATTTACGATTTATAATGCTATTTGAAATAGAATACTGTTATAGTATGAAAAGTATTTGAAATAAATGAATATATGTAGCCTAGTATGAAAAGTATCTGAAATAAGAGAGTAGTATGAATTTTATTTTAATATAATCATCAAGGATGGATTTTTCTAATAGATAATTAGGCAAAAAATTTGGCCCGGCTGCACAAAAGCCTGTTAAATTTAAATCATGATCAAACGTTACGAGAACTAAACAGAGAAGGCTTCTCCGATTGGAATAGTTATTTGTGCAACTAGTGCGCAAAGTGTCAGTTTGCTGCACCGAAAGAAACGTTTACGCCCGAGCCGTAGGCGAGGGCGGAATGGTTTCTTGAGTGCAGCAGAGGAACTTTGCGCACGTATTTCACATTAAGTTTTTCCTACAGTTACCATTGAATATGAAAAGTGGGTAATTATGGATAAAATTGTCTGAAATCCATCAATGTTTTTCTGTGTAATTTTATTATTGATAAAACCTTAATCCTAAATCCTAAAGTTCTCGTTGTCCTTGGTTATAATATATAATGAATAATAATTAGCGCGTTGTGCTTCGTTGCACCTCTGCTCAGTATAGCAGCCACAGCAGTCACTGTTACCAACTTCATTTTGATTTTGCTGCACTGTTGCTCCATATAACCTACTAAGTATTTTGCGTTGCCATGTTGCGAATCTGGAGTGCAGAAAAATTTTTTCCCGCACTAGAGCGGAAAAGTGATTCTTTGCGTTCTGTAATCAGTGCAGCAATGGCCACTTTTCAACGTAACTGTAGGAAAAGTAAATTATGTAAGCAAAGATTATTATGTTCGCTCAGTTAGTTGATAGGTAGACTATATGCACTTATTATATAGTGATATTTTTACTGTATTACATTGTCTCCATGATCGTTGACCTTCTCCAGTTTTTTTCTGATTCGCTCTTCGATAGTTGTCCCATAGCTTGGATCTCCTTGGAATCTTACATAGAAATTCAGGGAGAGATACATGTCAAGTGGTGTTGGTTTGGGTAGTAGTACCCATTCAAAGCAATTTGTGCTGAAATTATAAATGAAATCAATAATTAGCTTAGATAGTATAGGAATAGTACCACCTTGAATCTACTTTTTAGTACATTAAAGGTTTAAAGTTACTGAATGAAAAAGACTGAGAAATTGTCAAAAAACCACTGATTTACTCTGATAAACTGATAAATTTTACCACTGATAAACTCTATCAGAGATTGACAATGGTGTAATAACCGAAACCGGTCTTTCTAATTATCAATAAATCAGTGGTTTTTTGACAATTTCTCAGTCTTTTTCATTCAATATGAATAATTACCGTACCACAATATCAACTTCTCAACTAGGTACACAAAAAAAGAAGTTCTGTTAATGTAGTCGAAACCGTGTATGATCTGGAAATAAAACAAAGTTAGCACTTTAACGACCAATAACTCACTTTTTAGACCACTTAAAAATTTCAGTTGCCACTTGTTCTCACTCTTATAATGATCTTAACAATTGAGAACTCTATCAGAGATTGACAATGATGTAATAACCGAAACCGGTCTTTCTAATTATCAATAAATCAGTGGTTTTTTGACAATTTCGGTCAAGTCATTTTTGAGAAAATTGTGATAGAAATGTAACAAAACTTATCCTTCTCAGGAATATTACGGAGCTCCTGCAATTTTCCCAGAAATGAGACCCATGTCAGTTGATAGGGCTTATAAATAGCTATCTAGGGTATAAATTTGAAGAAAATCGTTAGAGCCGTTTTCAAGAAAACCGTGAAAAACATGGTTTTTTAGCCATTATCCGCCATTTTGAATTGAATTTTATTGAATTTCTTATTGTCGGATTTTCATGGTATAATAAGGACCTTAAGTTTAAAATTTCAAGTCAATCGGTTAATTAGAAATGGAGTTATCGTTTCACAGACACACACACACACAGACCAACACCCAAAAATCATGTTTTGGGACTCAGGGGACCTTGAAACGTATAGAAAACATGAAATTAGGGTACCTTAATTTTTTTTGGAAAGCAATACTTTCCTCACCTATGGTAATAGGGCAAGGAAAGTAAAAACAGAGAGTAGTTAGAAATCTCTAACTCCTGATCGTCCCTTAGGATATACTTTCTCTAAGGATTACTAGTAATTCATATTCTCTTATCTCTGCTAAAAAGTTGGATTATATAAATATCTAAGTACAGTATATTATTCAACTGAGTTTTGAAAATATTTTCTCATTTTAAAGTTGTAATTATATCAATTTGTACTACAGATAACTCAATGTATAGTTCTATAGATCATAAAGTTGAAAAATCGAGGAGTTATTAGTTTAGACATATTTTTTACCTGTAATAGAACTGACGGCCTCTCAAAGCATCTCGATGATATCCGTAGCTTATAAAATAACTCCCCAAAACTCCATCTATTTCTCCCCAATAGAATATTTTTGAAAAGTGGTTATCATTCTTCAGTAAAACAAGAGAATTGCTTAATATTGCTTTTCTCTCTTCATTCATTTGTATGCCAAAATGAGAAATACCTTCAAAACCATTAAGAAATCTGTCAATGTCCATTTTTGTAGAATATAAAAATTGTAATGTAATGAATATATATTCAAACTAAAACAAATTGAAAGGAAAGCTTTTGAATAACAACATTATTTTCTAGGTTACAAGTTCAGCTCAGTTCATCCTTTTATTGGTTACTATCACATGTAAATATTTTTTAAAATGACACAAAATTATTCTTTTTCCAAAACTGCCGTTTTTACAGTGTCTGTTTAAACGACATTTTATTTTATACTAAATTGAATCCAGTCTTGTTTGTTATAATGTAATTTATTTTAAATTTAAAGCCACCAGCTGATTTATTTTAGTTTAATCTTTTACTGTGCAAACATTCCTTAAAAAGGCTTCAGGATGAAGTGTAGCCTAAGAACTCATTTTTTACTTTCCTTCCCCTATTACCATAGGTAAGGAAAGTATTGCTTTCCAAAAAAAATTATGGTACCCCAATTTCTAAATTTCTAGACGTTTCAAAGTCCCCTGAGTCCAAAAAAGTGGTGTCCGGGTATTGGTCTGTATGTATGTGTGTGTTGATTTGATTGTGTGTGTGTGTGTATGTGCGTCTGTGTACACGATATCTCATCTCCCAATTAACGGAATGACTTGAAATTTGGAACTTAAGGTCCTTTCACTATAAGGATCCGACACGAACAATTTCGATCAAATGCAATTCAAGATGGCGGCTAATATGGCGAAAATGTTGTCAAAAACAGGGTTTCTCGTGATTTCTCGGAAACGGCTCTAACGATTTCAATCAAATTTATACCCAAAATAGTCATTCATAAGCTCTATCAACTGCCACAAGTCCAATATCTGTAAAAATTTCAGGAGTCCGCCCCAAACATCTATGCAAAGTTTGATTTTATATTCCCAATTATCAGGCTTCAAATACAATTTAAACAAAAAATTTCAAGTGGAAAAGATCGAGCATGATAATCTCTACAATTGATGTTCAGTAACATTTTCACCTAAAATTGAAAATAAGCTCGAAATTCGAGAAAATGTGATTATCCAATTGCAAACTGTTGATTCTATTAAATCATTCACTATGAAGAGATAGCAGACCTCGTGTATCTCCCATCGTTATTGCCCTGTCACCAGCTGGCTCAAATCTTTGAATAGTAGACTTGAGATGCGCGGAACACTAGCGTCAGGTGATCAATTTTCATAACGACAAGGAAAGTTGTGTGAGTGCGCCTCCCCCAAATTTTTTTATACATTTTATTTTATATTAAACCCAGTATTTTTGGTTGTAATTTACTCTATTTTAAATTTGAGTTGATTCATTTTTAGTTTAATTTTTACTGTGCAAACATCCCTAAAAAAGGCTTCAGGATGAAGTAGGCTACTCATTTTTTTCTAATATATTTTGTAAAAATCAATTTAAAATGGTAATAATTGTAAAAGAAACATCAAACATAATTCTAAACTCTCTTCTTACTCTATTTTATTATCAAAGAACAAGTTTTAGATTCTCAAGTAGCTCACAGTAAATGAAAATAGTTGTTTGAGAAAGAAAAGTGTTTTTCTTTTGACAAGCGTATCATGATACACAATGGCAATATGTAGCGTATCATTGGATGACCTATATAGATAAAAAGAGAATTCAAGCTGCTTCTTCATAAAAAATTAATAATAATTCAAATTATGAGATGCATAAAGATCAACTACACCAATTCTTGAGTATTTTCAACATTTTTTAAATAAAATATATTTAATTCAACTGATTTGATACAGTATTTCACTGTGCAATTTGAGGATACACAAAAGTGTAAGCCTGCATTGTGCTGTCACCTAGTGAGTATATTTGTAACTTTACGCATTACGTTTTCAGAGGTTCTCTTCCAGCTTGTGCCTGCCTAATGCTTTTTAGTTGAGTGATCAGTTGTTGCCTTGTTGGTTTCTTGTTTTAGTTCTTGTCCTTGAAATTAATTCTCATATCTTAAATGGTGTGTTAGTTGAACGAAATTTGTGGTTCTTAGTTCATTTCAACATTATTAGTTTCGTCAAGGATGTGCTTTCTTTGGGATAAATGAATATGTGAAGTTAAATCAGCAGGTTTGTATCAGTTCACTTTTGCATGTACGTCCCAGGTCGAGAGTAGATCACATTTCTCTTTGTTCATTCCCAAATGATATTAAATATCGATGATAAATTCATCTTTCATTGTAAAAATTAATCCAATAACTAAAGCACAACACATTAATTTTGATGTTGTCTGGGCTACACTAAAATTCACTTTGATAAACATGCTTTCCTTGAAGGTTCAAATTTGTACAATAACCTGATATCAAACACTTTATGAGTGATATTCAGAATTTATATTGTTTAGCCAATAAAATTTTATCTAAATTCATAATTCAGAACAACCATTTAAAAGGGTTTCTATTATTCTTTGTTAGCCTAGTATTTTACTTTACAATGGACCCTACTTCCTGATTGGGTCATATCTAATAGGCTAGAACATTCTAGGCTTAACCTATCACATTTTTATATTTTCTATATTATCCAACAAGGATATTTCTTTATATTTTAGCCGCTATATTATGTAATTTATAAAAATATATGTTGTTTATAACATTACATTAAAAATTATGCCAAAACAAAGATAACCTATGTGTAGGCCTATTCTTTGTTTCGCACATGTTTTTTTCTGAATTTTGCCAAGATTTACGGTAGTAAACTTTTTACTCTTGACACGTGATTTAAATTATTATTAGTTGAGTTACTGGAAACTCGGTTGACCATAAAGCTGAATAAATACAACCCAAATTTATGTAACTTACCGTAAAAAAAATTGAAGCGTTGGCAGAAAAATGAAAAATTAGTGCAATATTTCTTCAATCTCATAATTTTTCCTTGTTGAAAAAGATTGTATTTCAAGTTAGCTCTTGATGGTAGGATTTTGACGCACTTTCAGCTCTTGGACCCCGTCAAAAAACTGCAAACCGTTTTCTTGGAACTTGGGGTCCTTCCTCCCGCAAGATTTGTTTTTGAAACACCTCAAGAATTCCAACGACGTAAGCCCTGTAAGCATCCCTTTGTTGTATGAGTTGAAACCGTTAAAAAATATTTTCCAATCATATTCTAATAATACTTAGTAGGCCTATTTTTTACTCTATGCCTAATTTATTGTCTATTATTTTCCAATTGATAGAATTCATAACTGGGATTTGATTTATTCTTGATTTAGACTTGGGAATTCATGTAGGGAGCTTCTATTTACGCAGTGTATAATAAACTATATTGCTTAACCTTTATTACATTTTTTCCATCCTCCAGTCATTATTTCACTAACTTTCAAGTGCCTGGTAATTCTTTCAACACTGTCTTGGAAGAATACAATATGTCAAATAATATTTCAATTTATTGATTGATAGCTTAGCTCCAATGCAACTTGTTTTGGATATTTTATTCGTTTCATAAAATCTTATCTGCAAACTGTTGTAAAACTATAACTAAATTCATTGTTACTTTTAGGGTCAACACCCTCTATAATAGAGAAAACGACTATTGGATGTCTTGAAAACATAACCTTATTTCATAATCAAAAATTTACTGTTTATATTACTAAATTTGTCTCACAACGCACCTCCCCCCTCATCCTACTAATAAAAAATCTACCTACCCTAGTTCATATAGTTTATTCCAGATTCTAACGCATTGACTGTGTAAACGCCACGTAATCTTTTTACTCTCTGACACAATTGCAGTATAGCCTATTTATAAAATAGATATGACACATGTACCCTACATAGGACCGCTAACCTTTGTTTTGTCGTAAATCAAATGTAAATAACGGTCATGTTCACAACGGTCAGTAGTTTGGTAAAGAAAGAAGTTACAGGATTTCAGCCCTGAAATTCTACAACAAGCTGCCTAATAGTGTGAAGCAATTGGATGAGTCCGCCTTCAGGAGAACCGCCCGGAAGCTACTGTGTGCAAAGGCATACTACAGTGTGAACGAATTTATGAGTGATAATTTGAATTTTTATTGAGAGCGTGAGCACTGGATCACTGCCATCTGAACTGTTACAGTTTTTTTCATGTACTTGTACGTGTTTTGATTTTTTGAAGCCATCGATCCCACAATTGTGGGTGATGGATGAAGCTGGAGGTATTAAGAAATACTAAAACGGTAGATGTAGGTATTATAAAAAAACGGTCAATTTTTATATTCATTCTTCAGCTTTATAACTTACCATCTTTATTTAAGCTCTATTGTCATATCCCTATAATTATTCAAGTTGAATATTTAGGATATATTTTTTAATAAATTTATTTATTCTCCTTTTTAGGGCCGTGTGATCAGCTCCTCCTTCAGTTGATTTGGGATCTCATCTGTTACGAGTAAGTACACTGATATTTTCTGATTTTCTTAGTTTAGTATACTCTTTTGTCTAAAGGTCCTAATTAATAGGCTACTTGTATCATTTATTGAAATTCTTTGCCTTATATCATGGGAATCTGCAAACGCCCCACTCCTAACCTAACCTAATCTAACCTAACCCAACCTAACAATCTGAAATTAATTTGACTGAATAAAACTGTTGGAATATGTGAATGATTCATTTGTTGAAAATTGTTCATATTAACTGCTGACTAATATATTACCTCTGTATAATATTTTTGGACAGAAAATTGTGATGTGGAGTGAAATGTAAAAAGTGACCACTCATTTTGAACTCCTAATTTAATTTGGTAGAGGCATATTAAAGGGTTCGTCTGTTTTTGCTCTCCCAATATCATTTCAATGATGAGTAATTTTGTACTAATAAATGAATGATCTTTATAGATTGGTATAGTTAACAGTAGGTAGGCTACTAGAAGATTTAAACTTCTAATTGTACGAACTCTGACTTCTGTCTTTGATTTTAATTTTGTTTATTTTTCACAAAATAATCGTATAGCTACAATCTTCCCCCTTGCTCCGCAAGGGAATAGAAAACTTGACCTACTGAAATTTTAAAGAATTTAAAATAGGCCTATAACAATCCACGATAAATTAAGAATTTATATGCAAAATTACAAGTAGTTAAAATTACAAAATTACAAGTAGTAAAATCAGTCCAGTAGTTCAGAGGTGAAGATGCGTCATTTGTGAATTTCCTATCCCGTACGTGTAAAAGTCAATTCTCTCTTTTATTAAATTATAGACTAGCAGCTAACCCGTGATTCGCAAGGGTCTAATTGGAAACTTGACCAACTGAAATCTTGAAGAATTTAAAATAGGCCTATAATCAACCTCGGTAAATTAAGAATCTATATGCAAAATTACAACTTAATCAGTCCAGTAGTTCAGACGTGATGATGCGTCCAACATAATTTTCTTAACCCGTACGTGTATAAGCCAGTTCTTTACTTCATTATATTATAAATTATAAATAAACGCATTGAGTCAGTAATATTAACACATCAGATAGAAATTACCTTCAATAGTGAGGTCCATGTTATAATGGAAGTGGAGAAAGATAGGAGATCAACGTTGCCGATCCTCTGTCTTGTCAATGCAAAAAAAAAAATCAGCTGATAGTTGCAGTGATAGTAGTTTTGATTTTTCTGCTCAAAAATTTCAAGTTTATTTCAATATTATTAAAACTTTCGGATTGTTTAGTGTTATTTCCGTCTCTTATCAACCCTTCGAAATTCAAAATTCATCAGTCATATCTTGAATACGTATTCTCTGAGTGTTAATCTTTGGTGAAAACAGAAATTTTAAACTTAACCTCACTTTGGACTATTTATGTGCCAAAATCAAGGAATTGAAGAAGTTTTGGGCAATTGCCTGTTTCTCTTTCCAAATATCGTGTTTGTGACTGTTCTAATAAATAAATAAATAAATGCCTTCTAGAGCCGGTAGCTGATACATGTTCATTGATGTAATATTAACTGCTTATTCTCATTTAAAATAACTAGTAGTTCTGTGAACAGTAGACCTCACGCAGTATTCTCATCCACAATTACCTGATTGAAACTATAGACCTTATGGAAATACAGCAATAGACTGGCTTCTCCACATCTGTTTAATCACTTGTCAGTTGATTTATGATGAATAATTCTATAGTCTGATTTCTACTCTAATATTGGGTTATGAAGGAGGCTCCTTTTTCCTTTTTATATAGCCTATTATCATTGAAATGCAAAATTTCCAAAAAACCTTGTATATACGTTGACGCGCAATTCAAAAAGGAACATACCTGTCAAATTTCATGAGAATCTATTACCGCGTTTCGCCGTAAATGCGCAACATATAAATATATAAACATATAAACATATAAACGTTAAGAGAAATGCCAAACCGTCGACTTGAATCTTAGACCTCACTTCGCTCGGTCAATTATATTTTATTGAACAAGAAATTATATTTTTCAATAATTTAATAATGAATTTTTGTATAAGGTTAAATATTTTAATAAATTGATAATTCTACATTGTTGAAAGACGATCTGGCAACAGAGCAAAGCGAGAAAGAGATAGCGCTATCCGCTTAGTTGAATGATAGACAAGGATAGCAATACCATTGCCAATCAAACACTGCCATTATAACGTGGACCTCACTATAGGATTGTATTCTCTGTGTGGTAACAGTACTACAATCAATAACAATAACATAATACCATAGAGAAAAAAAGCGTAAGTAGATATCCCATGATATAGGGCGTTTATGTCGCAATTTTTACTGTTATCTCAAGTCGATTACTATCGATTATTGTAGATTTTTACTGTTTTGTTGGGGTGAGAGTGTATGAACGGCACAATATGAGAGACTACTAGCGTCACACAGCTTGTTGGGAAAGAAATACGTGCACTATCGGCTTGAGATAACAGTAAAAGTTGCGACATAAACGACCTATACCATGGGATATCTACTCAAGCTATTGTTTCTCTATGATAATACACAGATTTCACGTTCAGATTTGAAGTCAAAGTTGAATATTCCGGTTGGAGTGGTAATTTTTGGCAATGGAATTGAGCGGTAAAATTGTCGGTATGCGTAGTATGACGCTTTGTTTGAATTTGTGCCCTGTCGTTTGGCAAATGGTGGCTTGTCCCTATTGGTCGATTCCCAAGCAGCAGCATCTGGAGAGCAGATTCATACTAACTTCTAATATCTCAAACTTGTCTCTTGCTTTTTCAACTTACAGCAATCTCTCACTCGCTCTCTCTCTCTCTCTCTCGATCACACACACACACTCTCTCTCTCTCTCTCGCTCTCTCTCTCTCTCTCGCTCTCTCTCTCTCTCTCTCTCTTCCTCGATCACTGTCTCTCTTTCGAGCGCCTTCTCTGTCTTTCCACTTTCTAATGGAGTACTTTCTATTTCAATAAAATCATTATCCTTCCTCTATCACTCTCAATCGTATACATCTGAGTTGTACACTTTTTAGCAAGACGTAACAACTGTCGGTGATGTTACAATTAGTTTTGCTTTGCTCCATTCGACTTGGGACGCTGTAATTGCGGTTTTAAATAGAGCTCCAATTCTGCCAAGATGTTGGTGGATTGGCAGGCAATAATACTGGATTTCTTCCTAGGTCCAAGAGTAATTTCTGTGTAGATTCTTACTTATTTGTTTTGCAAAGTTTGAAAATGGTTTACTGTATACAAATAGATATGTACTCATTTACACATGTGCAAAATCAAAACTATGATTTGGAGAGAAACTAAAAAATGAATACAAAACTGTTCTCTTCCAAATTTAGATAGTTGATAAGTTAGTCTGAATGAGGTTAATATGATACTAATCCATACAATTTATTTACAATGTAAATAAAGAATCCTTGTTGACCGAGCGAAGTGAGGTCTAAGATTCAAGTCGACGGTTTGGCATTTCTCTTAATGTTTGAATGTTGCGCATTTACGGCGAAACGCGGTAATAGATTTTCATGAAGTTTGACAGGTATGTTCCTTTTTTAATTGCGCGTCGACGTATATACAAGGTTTTTTGAAATTTTGCATTTCAAGGATAATATATAAGTAAAAATGAGCCTCCTTCATACGCCAATATTAGAGTAAAAATCAGACTATAGAATTATTCATCATAAATCAGCTGACAAGTGATTACACAGATGTGTGGAGAAGCCAGTCACTTGTTGTATTTCCATAAGGTCTATAGTTTCAATCAGGTACTTGTGGATGAGAATACTGCGTGAGGTCTACTGTTCACAGAACTACTAGTCACTTGAGATAGAATCTATTGTATAATGCAATAGTTGTAGTTAGAGGTTAGAGATGATTTGGTAAAGATGGGTTATAGAGGATGGAGAAGATTGATTGATGACAGAGAGGCTTGGATGAATGTTGTGGAGGAATCCAAAGCCCACCCTGGTCTGTAGAGCTAAGGAAAAATAATAGTTAGATTTCTGTAAACAGTGTTAATTAAGTTTGTTAGAGACTAATAAACCTGAGAACATTCAGCAACTTATTCTACTGAATGTTTGGCTAATGAAGCTCCTCTTTAGGAGTGAAATGCATTCCTCAATACTCCAAGAAAAGTAAGTGTTTTTTTACTTTCATTGCCCTATTACCATAGGTAAGGAAAGTATTGCTTTCCGAAAAAAATTAAGGTATACGTTTCAAGGTCCCCTGAGTCCGAAAAAGTGGTTTTGGGTATTGATCTGTATGTGTGTGTGTGTGTGTGTGTGTGTGTGTGTATGAGTGTATGTGCGTCTGTGTACACGATATCTCATCTCCCAGTTAACGGAATGACTTGAAATTTGGAACGTATAGTCCTTTCACTATAAGGATCCGACATGAACAATTTCGATCAAATGCAATCCAAGATGGCGGCTAAAATGGCTAAAATGTTGTCAAAAACAGGGTTTTTCGCGATTTTCTCGAAAACGGCTCCAACGATTTTGATCTAATTCATACCTGAAATAGTAGTCATTGATAAGCTCTATCAACTGCAACAAGTCCTATATCTGTAAAAATTTCAGGAGCTCCGCCCCATCTATGCAAAGTTTGATTTTAGATTCTCATTTAGCAGCCTTCATATACAATTTAAACAAAAAATTTCAAGTGGAAAAGATGAGCATGAAAATCTCTGCAATTGATATCCAGTAACATTTTCACCTAAAATTGAAAATAAGCTTGAAATTCGAGAAAATGTGATGTCCTATCATCATCTGTCTCATATCTTTGAATAGTAGATTTGAGATGCGCGAGAACACTAGCGTCAGGTGATAAATTTTCATAACGGCAAGGAAAGTTGTGTGAGCATGCCACACCCAGATTTTTTTCAAATATTTACTAGTAACACAGTTACACAGTGTCTGAACTACAACAAAGTTATAAATATATTGTCTTTGAATTTGAATTAAATTTCTATGGTTGAATTTCATCATTCCACAAAGAAACATGAATCTGTAGTTAGTTGGGTTCAAAAAACTATAGATTATTCTATCTGCAATGATGAAGTGTCTACGTGGTTATTTCTTGATGAACTTTCATTTGTGTGTGTGTGTGTGTTATCATATGTGAACGCAGTTGACACGTTGTACTCGAATCAGAAACAAAATAAATTTTTAGTTGGCTTCTTGACAAGAATCTTGTTTAATTTGACGACTAGTGTATAATTAGCTGTTGATTTTTATTTCCGTCTGTTATTGCGATTTGATGTCTTCAATTACTTTTTCCCTTGTGACCTCCATGTACTGACTTTTCAATAACGACGCGCTTCACTGGTTCAAGCTGCTTCTTGAATTATTACTGAATGTGGTTCATGTTATCCATTCAGATATTGAATCGATTTCAATTGTTTTCTGTCGATAACATTTGCATGTAAGCGGGACGTATTTGGACTCTGTTATCGACTTCTGTTTTTCCATCTAGAGTAAAAACGTTCCACATCTGTATTCAGGCCATCAATCAGTGTAATATACGTCTCATTACACTTTCCATTCATTATAAATCAGCCGTTGAAGCGTAGCTGGCATGCATTGTTGTTTCACAGATAAATTGGGTCAACATTTTGATCCAACGAAATCGTGACTTTAGAAGTAGTACTGTAATGAAAATTATCATATCGATTATATTATTCTGTTCTTATTATCATGTCACATCAATTATATTATCTCGTTCATGTTTTATATAAGAATTTTATATCATCCCAACACATATTATCATAGTGGGGTGTCATAATAAATTAGGAATAAATTTATTATTAGCAAACCCTTGAATTTGATATGTGAATTACAATTATGTATCTGTAAAACAAATCTCTGGATTTGTATTTTTCAATCAGAAGATTTGCAACCTCTGGATTCAAATAATTGGCATTCCATAAGTTCTTATTAATTACCATAGTTTGGAATAGGATTGAATTTATTATTAGCAAACCCTTGAATTTTATATATAAATTACAATTATGTATCTGTATTTGTGAATAAACAAATCTCTGGATTTGTATTTTTCAATCAGACGATTTGCAACCTCTGGATTCAAATAATTGGCATTCAATAAATTCTTATTAATGACCATAGTTTGGAATTAGGATTGAATTTATTGTTAGCAAACCCTTGAATTTTATATGTGAATTACAATTATGTATCTTGTATTTGTAAATAAACAAATCTCTGGATTTGTTTTTTTCAATCAGAGGATTTGCAACCTCTGGATTCAAATCATTGGCATTCAAAAAGAAATTTCTATTAATGACTATAGTTTGGAAAATTGAATTCAACCCAGAGTTCGAATTTCAAATTCAAATTCATTCTTTATTGATTAATAAAAATACATGGATATCGTCAGGTATAGATCCAACCTCTGGATACAAATCATTGGCATTCAAAAAGAAATTTCTATTAATGACTATAGTTTGGAAAATTGAATTCAACCCAGAGTTCGAATTTCAAATTCAAATTCATTCTTTATTGATTAATAAAAATACATGGATATCGTCAGGTATAGATCCAACCTCTGGATAGGCTAAGAGCATAAATCACAGAACAAAGTATAGGACAGTGTAGGGTAACTTTTTCAAATATAGTATCATGTTCCATATTTAATGAAAATGCATTTCTTTGATGAAGGCTTTATGAAAATAATGAATAGAATCATTTCATTTTATGTACCGTAAATAATGTGATATTTACAAAACAGTACTTTTACATTTTACTAGTATGTGAAACGCTGAACTTCAATAATATTTCATTATCTTATACCATACTATTTTAATATAGCAATAGCAGTAGGGTAAAGCTGCGTTTACACCAAAGTTATTAACAAAATGTTTTTTTACGGAGCTTGACAGACACATTATGCACATCATGTGTATGAAAAATTATGTTCAATCTAATAGAATCTATAAGGACGGAAAAATAATCATTTTGTTAATAACTTTGGTGTAAACGCAGCTTTATAGAAGAATTGTTTGATTATGTGATTCTAAAATGTTCGAAAAATAGTTAGGCTCTATTCACATTGATTATCATTATGTTATGATATGATAAAATTGGAATAGATATGTGTTTTTAATTCATTCCACTTTTCCCTTCATATAATGTTCGGGCAATTTGAAACTAAATTTGGAAATTGAAGAAGTTTTGGGCAATAGCCTGTTTTTCTTTATCGACCATTGATCTTTTTCGAGTTTGTGCTAACCTAATAAATAAATAATTGTAATAATTTTCTTCAGCCATATCAATCAATTTGTTATCATTGTAGAGCATGATCTTGTCTATCTTTGCAATGTGTAGATTCACTTATATACTACATCACTATGAAGATTATTTTTGTTTTTTACTGTGTCATGTTTTCCCCATATTTCCATTAAAAACCACAATTAATCTCTCGTAAAAACGTTGCCATCTGTAGAGTTCATAACAAACTATTATGCAATGATCACACGTTATATAATAGTAGAATGGCGATGCGTCCAGTCTTAATACAGAACTTTGAACGAGTTTTAAACTCTAATCGTTGTAAATTAGCACTTGTAAGAGATTGTTGGAATGTATTAAGTGGGCCAAGCAGTTCTTGTGGTTTATTTCAACGGATGTTGTATATGTGTTTGAGAATATTTCCAGTTGGGTTTCTCACTTTGATTATATGTTATTTAAAAAACATAGAATCTGTAAAAAATGGGTGTAAAAAATGCTGTTACTTGTTTTTCAAACGAAAGTTATCATTAATCCATTGGTTGGCGATTGATGAAAGTTCAAAGTTATTTAGTTTGACCTCAATTGTAAAATTATTATATAACGTTGTGAAACTGTTCAAAATTTAACCTACTATGTTCCAAATTTCGTGAAAATCGTTAGAGCCGTTTTCGAGATACGTTGAAATAATAACGAGATAACCAGATATAAAAATATAAAAAGATATATAGAAATTTCTCGCATAATATAATAGGATTATTTTATTCCTCAAGAAAATATATTTTTCAATGATGAAATAATAAAAAATAAATAAATAATACAATAGAGATTGAATATTTTGTTAAATAACTATATTTCTACATTGTTAGAAAACGGTCTGGTAACGTTGGGGAGCTAGAAAAGGTTAGCGCTATCTTCTTTGACGAATGATAGACAAGGAGAGCAACACAAATGTTTATCAACTACTGTCATATTATATTTAACGTAGACCTCACTAGACGTATTGAATAAACAAGTTGGCGCTTTGTTTTGGAAGCCCCTCCCTCCTTTGTCGGATCAGTTGCTCTTGAGTTTTGCTACCTGCTTGTGTTTTCTAGTTGGGAAAGCACGTAATCATCCATGTCTACTGTACATTAATCTTACCTGCGCAGTTACCGAACGACTGGACTGTTCGCGAATGCTCTTGAACAGCGATTTCCGCAGTGAATTTGAAACAATTAATAATTATTACGATTCATTTTTTACAATCACGCTGACAAACTACTTAGTTGCGACAAATCAAATGTAATTAGTTGATTTTAACAGTATTAAAACAATATAAAACAAGTAGTACCCTCTTTATTTAAAATTTAAAACATGTATTATCTTGAAACAATTAATAATTATTACGATTCATTCTTTACAATCACGCTGACAAACTACTGAGTTGCGACAAAACAAATGTAATTAGTTGATTTTAACAGTATTAAAACAATATAAAACATGTAGTACCCTCTTTATTTAAAATTTAAAACATATATTATCTAGTATCAACTTGTTTATTTTTGCATTTTAACTTGAAAATTATTGTCAAAGTAGGACGAAACTAGTCGTTGGAATGTTTTAACGTTTTAAAATGTTTTAAATAAAAAGGGTACTACATGCTTTTATATTGTTTTTATTAATTTTAATAAAATAGCCCATAAAAGTGAAGTGATTTTTACTTTCCTTGCCCTATTACCATAGGTAAGAAAAGTATTGCTTTCCGAAAAAATTGAGGTACCCCAATTTCTAATTATCTTTACGTTTCAAGATCCCCTGAGACCAAAAAAGTGGTTTTTGGGTTTTGGTCTGTATGTGTGTTGTGTGTGTGTGTGTGTGTGTGTGTGTATGAGTGTGTGTGCGTCTGTGTACACGATATCTCATCTCCCAAATAACGGAATGACTTGAAATTTGAAACTTGAGGTCCTTACACTATAAGGATCCGACACGAACAATTTCGATCAAATGCGATTTAATATGGCGCCCAAAATGACGAAAATGTTGTCAAAAACAGGGGCTTTCGCGATTTTCTCGAAAACGGCTCAAACGATTTTGATCAAATTCATACCTAAAAAATTCATTGATAAGCCCTATCAAGTGCCACAAGTCCCATATCTGTAAAAATTTCAGGAGCACCGCCCCATCTATGCAAAGTTTGATTTTAGATTTCCAATTATCAGGCTTCAGATACAATTTAAACCAAAAATTTCCAATGGAAAAGATTGAGCATGAAAATCTCTACAATTAATGTTCACCTAAAATTGAAAATAAGCTCGAAATTCGAGAAAATGTGATTATTCAATTGCAAATTATTCTTGATTCTATTAAATCATTCACTATGAAGAGATAGCAACCTCGTGTGTCTCTAGCGTTATTGCCCTGTCACCAGCTGGCTCAAATCTTTTGAGTAGAGGACTTGAGATGCGCGAGAACACTAGCGTCAGGTGATCGATCAATCATCATAACGGCAAGGAAAGTTGTGTGAGTGAGCCACACCAGGTTTTTTGATTTGAAGTATGAAAAATCATTAATTTATTGTAGAAACTACTACCACCCTCTTATACTTTTTTGTATATGCTCAACTAGTTCGAGTGTCAAAATGAATTATTCTATAATAATTAAAGTAAATGTTATTAAATAACATTCAAGTAGCCCTATTAAATACTTTATTAGAATGATAGATCAATCAATTGAAGAGTTTGTGATTGTATTTTCAACTAGGAAGTACTCCCAAAATTAGAGAGATTAATTTATTGAAGAGGTTATTCAAATAGAAAGTACTCTAAAAATGTGAGAGGTTACTCAATTTGGTTTTCCTCCAATTTTACTCTATGTCCTGTTATCTTTACATTTATTATAGAAATGAGTTTGAGGTTTTTGATAGAGGTCTTAAAAGTTGGATTACAAAGAATCACTATTCTTTGACACTTGGAAAAATGGATAAATACATGAGATAATAGTCGTGCCTGAAATAACATAATATAAGGGTACTAGTAATCCTGTGTAATTTACATATACGAGATTTCCCGAATCTTGAAAAATTTTCTTTTGAAAAAGAATTCGGTTGTCGTGACTTCATTATCTTTAGGTGTTGACTATAGCTGATTTTTTCCTACAGATACCTTGAAAAGTGACCATTTGTGCACTGATTGCAGTCCGCAAAGAATCACTTTTCCGCACTAGTGCGCAAAGTGAGTACTTTGCGTACTCCAGATTTGCAGCATGACAACACAAAATAGTTAGTAGGTTAATGGAGCACCAGTGCAGCAAAATCAAAATTAAGTTGGTAACTGCACTCATAGTGAAGCCCATGTTATAATGGCAGTGGAGAACAGCGTTGCCTTGCCATTATGTGCCTTGATTATAGTCATTTCAATGCTTACATAAGATAAACCCCCTTCAAGCAGTCACATAAATTTTCAATTGAATTACTAATCATTATAATTCAATTATTATTATTCAATTTTAAATAAATTGAGGTATTTATTAATAATAAAATTACACAGAAAAACATTTGATGGATTTCAGGGAATTTTACCCATAATTACCCACTTTTCATATTCAATGGTAACTGTAGGAAAAATTTAATGTGAAATACGTGCGCAAAGTTCGTTTGCTGCACTCAAGAAACCATTCCGTAAACGTTTCTTTCGGTGCAGCAAACTTTCACTTTGCGCACTAGTTGCACAAATAACTATTCCCCTTTCAACAACAAAGTTGATCTTCTACTATAAGGGCCCTTTCCAGGCCCTAAACTGAATTCAATCATCTGGTGGGTTAAACTCAAGATGAACCACATTAAAACGCATGAAACTTGTTATAGATTCAGTCTAGTTTTAAATAAAATTTAGTTTGAACTGACACTGTGCAAACGGCCCTAATTATTATTATATATATTATATATATATATATATAGATATATATATATATATATAATTATATATATATATAATATATATATATATATATATATATATATATATATTATATATATTATATATATATATATATAATATATAAAATATGGCAATTATAATATATATGATAACTAGCCGTCAGGCTCGCTCGCTCGCCATATCCGTCTAGCCAGACTAGACCCCCGATGGATCATCCAAGAATGAGATCAGCAGGCTCGCTTCGCTCGCCTGCATTTTTTCATTTGGGCATTTTATCATATATTAGGACAATCCAGTCGGTGGTCCAGACTAAACGGCTGGCTAAACGGATATGGCGAGTGAAGCGAGCCTGACTGCTAGTAATATAATATTCCCAGGATTGAAGTAGCAGTGCCCAATCAATTTTTCCGCGATAAATGCATTTAAATCTTCAACTTGGTGGCAACCTAACAAAGTCAACTCAACTTAATGCCAACCTGAAAAATATTAATTTAGTTGCCAGTTAACAACTGTTTCGAAGAGGTACTCTATCTAGATTATAGTTCTATAGTAACATATGATATGGAAATTTCAATTATAATTAAGAGATTGGGAGAAGAAGAATATACATGTTAAAAGACGAACTTTAAACCTTTAAAAACAACCCTTAGAGTTGAAATATTTCCAAAAGATTTCTTAGTGCGCCTCTAAAGGGCCAACTGAACATACCTACCAAATTTGAACGTTTTTGGTCCGGTAGATTTTTAGTTATGCGAGTGAGTGAGTGAGTGAGTCAGTCAGTCAGTCAGTCAGTCAGTGAGTGAGTGCCATTTCGCTTTTATATATATAGATGATATTATCATAGTCATATTTGAGAACCAACAATTTGAATATTCAACCAGAATATTACAATATTACTAAGATCTATATTAAAATCATCACGTTTTTGTTCATGTCAACATGTTTATCTGTCTGATTTTAGAAAAATATCAATATTTATGGACTCTAGACGATCCAATCTCAAGCCAATTTATCACTCACATCCCCTATCCCACTTTGTTTTTCAACGTCCATTTTCACAACTTGGAAACTTTTCGATAGCTTTTTGATGTCGCTACGAGATGATGAACGACAGAGCCAATTTATTTTTCAACATGTTTCCAATCTCACTGCTCCACTAGTTATTATCAAAGAGTTGGAAAAGGTTAGAAAAAAAACTGAACGAACTGAGATGGAAACTGTATTTTCCTCTTGAAATATTGCGGGGTACATCCTACATTCGTATCTAACTCTCAGGGAAACTGTATCTTCCTTTTGAAATATGGCGTGCTACATCCCACATTCGTATGTAACTCGTAGTCCACTTGTCGATAGATGCAAAGATTTTGAGTGCTGGGCAAGTTTGTTTTGTCGTCTCTTTCCTTTCCGTTTCTTTTCCTCTTCCTCGGCCATGCACACACTCACCGGATGACGTAACAAGCACTGTGCAGTGTAGAACGCTGGTTGGATGGATAAAAGGTTACTCGGTCGATAGGTGGGGGCCTCAGCATTACATTGCTAATGGTCTCAAACACTGCAATATTCATGATATGGTCCTTTCTCGCTCTGAAATTGTCCTGTTTCTCCTGTACACTTAAGAGGTCCTGTCGTTTATATTTATAACATAACTTCGAAGTTACATGCAGATTGATGTTTACTATATTATCATCAACTACAAATAAATGTTTTAAGGCTGGGCAAAGGCTAACAAATAAATTTTCCACTCGTGATATTTTTCAAAGTTTTTCGATTTGTATATCATTAAGCTATCAAAATGGAAAAGTTTTCTCAGGAAAACATTTTTTTCTGATCATTACTTTTTGAGTATGAGCGCCTGAAGTTTAAATTTTTGGGACAGAATATTTCAAATTCGGTTAGAGATAAATGCATGAGATTTGGAGGATAGATTCGATTCTTCATGGTATTGTTGATCTAGTAAAATAAAAATTTTCTGAAAATATCATTTTTAAGACAGTTAATCAATTTACTAAAAATAACTTTTAGTTGAGTCATTTCTGGTAAATTGAATAACTTTTTCAAAAATTGATAAAATTTTCAGAAAATTTTTGTTTTACTAGATCAAAAATACCATGAAGAATCCATCCTCTACATCTCATGGATTTATATCTTACCGAATTTGAAATGTTCTGTCCCAAAAATTCAAACTTCAGGCGCTCATACTCAAAAAGTAATGATCGGGGAAAAAAATGTTTTCCTGGGAAAAAATTTTTCATTTTGATAGCTTGATGATATACAAATCGAAACACTTTGAAGAATATCACGAGTAGAAAGTTCATTTTTAGCCTTTGCACAGCCTTAAAGCATTTATCTTTAACTTGACTTGACCACTGTGGTAACTGTAGATATATTATTGTTCAAAACTTATGTTTTTTTTATAGAATTTTCATAGTTGATTGTTTTTAATAGAATTTTCGTGGTTGAACTTCGAAAGAGGGGTATAGCCTAGTTGAATATTCAAAAATACAAGTAGTATTTATAGGAGGTCCTATAGTTAACTCGTTGATTAAAACTATAGTAATAGTTAAGTAGTATTCATAGTTGAATTTCAAAGCATTTATCTTTAACCTCACTACTGAGAATTGCAGAGCTATGGTTTCTAAACTTATGTTGTTTTTAATAGAATTCTTCGTAGTTGAACTTGAGAGACTATAGTTGAATAATCAAGTACAAGTAGTATTTATAGGAAATCCTATAGTTAACTCGTTGATTAACTATATTAATAGTAGTATTCATAGTTGAATTTCGAAGCATTTATCTTTAACCTCACCACTGAGATAACTGTAGTGCTAAGGTTTCTGATCTCATGTTGTTGTTAATAGAATTTTCATAGTGGAACTTTGAAAGTGTGTTGGATGAAGTGAACGATGAAGTGTGTTGGATGAAAGTTTTCTTATTATTATCAGCTTTTGAAGAGATCGATTACTATCATCTATGGAAGATACTTCAATCCAATTTCAATTCAAACGTACAATAAACAAAATTAGAAAACAGTACAGTCCAATACAATTTTAATAAAATTATAATTGGTACTTTCATCTATTGAAGAAAATAACATTCTACCTATATTGTGTTCTTTCTCTACGAACTAACTCTGTTGAATAATAAAGTCTAATTTGGTTGAATTTCCATATTATTTTCGAATTTAGGTACACAACGAAAGTGTGTAGAATAAAACTCCTCCTATTATATTAACAACCACTGAAAATAATAATAGTATTAAGTTGTGTGATGGTGGAATTTTTCAGTTATATGTTGAGGAAGTTAATTAATCAACAGGTTATTTCTAGTTTTGATTTGTAGAAATATTCACTGTAATTCTGAATCATATGAGGAAAATGACCGGTATAAAGACAATATTGAATCTTAGGTCACATCACATGTGTGGTCAAAAGGCTTATTGATATGAATTCCCCATTTAACTCGCATGATACTTGACTACGTCATATTTCTAAAAGAAGAATTCTTCCCAATTTATAAACTATTAAATTAAAAGAAAATGATAGGAAAACAGCTTCGTCGATTCCTTGCCTTGCCACTATAGAGGATAGCTGATACCGGTATATTTTATGTAATTGACCGAGCGAAGTGAGGTCTAAGATTCAAGTCAACGGTTTGGCATTTCTCTTAATGTTTATATGTTGCGCATTTACGGCGAAACGCGGTAATAGATTTTCATGAAATTTGACAGGTATGCTCCTTTTTTAATTGCGCGTCGACGTATATACAAGGTTTTTGGAAGTTTTGCATTTCAAGGATAATATAAAAGAAAAAAGGAGCCTCCTTCATATGCCTATATTCAAAGACCTTAAAGAGATATAGACCCACAATGCCTATGCCTTCCCAATGATAGCTCTTACTTGAAATTGAAGGCCGCCATTGGGGTATTTTAGCACGAGATATTATATATTATATATATATATATATATAATATTATAGATCACAAGGCATTGGTGGCATTGATATGTAATAATCTTATGGGTTGCCCCTCAATGGCAGATTTCAATTCCAAGTACGACACTAGCGCTGCATGTGAGTCTATGCATCTTTAAGGTCTTTGCCTATATTAGAGTAAAAATCAGACTATAGAATTTATTATTAATCATAAATCAGCTGACAAGTGATTACACAGATGTGTGGAGAAGCCCAGTCTATTGCTGTATTTCCATAACGTCTACAGTTTCAATCAGGTACTTGTGGATGAGAATACTGCGTGAGGTCTACTGTTCACAGAACTACTAGTAACGTGGACCTCAATATAGTTATTAGAACACAAACGCTAGCTCGCTAGTCAGTCTCATATCCGCTTGGGATACTATGAGTTAGGGATGGGAAATGGGAAGAACCCCCAGTGAAAGAGAGAGCGAGATATATAGATAGAGATTGATTGATTGATTGAGTACTTTATTTATGTAGATTACAATATATACTGGCTTATACACTTATATACAATAGCTTACAATACAGCAAAATTATAGATGAATTTACATAATATAGACCAAGAAAATAATTATTGAACTGTATTATGATATGAAAAAGCAATTTGTAATATAATAACTATAGATAATAATCATATTGTTATGCATCTACATAAATTGGCGGAGCTTTGGACATATCAATGTCCATTCTTCGGAAAGAATATTAAAAATATCCTCCCCACTAACTCTCCACCAAAAAGAGAGAGATATAGCGAGTGACAGAGAAGGCGATAATATTGACTGTATGAGAATACACACGCTAAGGACTAAGCAAAGAGGGGCCCAGAACTATAGCAATAAATTGGGGTGTATTTGTGAGTATTTAGGGAGTTAAGTTGACGGACTTTATGCAATCGATTATGCATAACGGGACAAGGCCACAGTGTGGTGTGGACCATGTAGCTCATATCAAACTACTACGGATCGATGCAACTGGGTTTGTGACTTCTGTGCTTGTGTGTGCTCGTCTGTGTGTCTATGTGTGGCCGTATTTCCATTTCCATCTCTCTGTTCATTTTGAACTTGGGTTATGTTGTTGACTATAGTCAGGTCCACGTTATAATGGCAGTATTTGATTGCATTGGTGTTGCAATCCTTGTCTATCATTCGACAAAGCGGATAGTGCTATCTCTTTCTCGCATTGCTCTGTTGCCAGATCGTCTTTTAACAATGTAGAAAAAATAATTAGCACAATATTCATTCATTGAAAATTATTGAAAAATATAATTTCTTGCTTAATTGACCGAACGAAGTGAGGTCTAAGATTCAAGTCGACGGTTTGGCATTTCTCTTAATGTTTAAATGTTTATATGTTCCGCATTTACGGCGGAACGCGGTAATAGATTTTCATGAAATTTGACAGGTATGTTCCTTTTTTAATTGCGCGTCGACGTATATACAAGGTTTTTGGAAATTTTGCGTTTCAAGGATAATATAAAAGGAAAAAGGAGCCTCCTTCATACGCCAATATTAGAGTAAAAATCAGACTATAGAATTATTCATAATTAAACAGCTAACAAGTGATTACACAGATGTGTAGAGAAACCAGTCTATTACTGTATTTCCATAAGGTCTATAGTTTCAACTAGCCGTCAGGCTCGCTTCGCTCGCCATATCTGTCTAGCCAGGGGGCTCCGCCCGTTGGACTGGATCGTCCAAGAATGAGATCAGCAGGCTCGCTTCGCTCGCCTGCATTTTTCATTTGAGCATTTTTATCATATGTTAGAACAATCCAGTCGGGGGTCCAGACTAAACGTCTGGCTAAACGGATTTGGCGAGCGAAGCGAGCCTGACGGCTAGTAATATAATATTCCTAGGATTGAAGTAGCAGTGCCCAATCAATTTTTCCCCGATAAATGCATTTATTTAAATCTTCAACTTGGTGCCAACCTAACAAAGTCAACTCAACTTAATGCCAACCTGACAAAATTATTAATTTAGTTGTCAGTTAACAACTGTTTCGAAGAGGTACTCCATCTAGATTATAGTTCTATAGTAACATATGATATGGAAATTTCAATTATAATTAAGAGATTGGAAGAAGAAGAATATACATGCTAAAAGACGAACTTTAAACCCTTAAAAACAACCCTTAGAGTTGAAATATTGCCAAAAGATTTCTTAGTGCGCGCCTCTAAAGGGCCAACTGAACATACCTACCAAATTTGAACGTTTTTGGTCCGGTAGATTTTTAGTTATGCGAGTGAGTGAGTGAGTGAGTGAGTGAGTCAGTCAGTCAGTCAGTCAGTGAGTGAGTGCCATTTTGCTTTTATATATATATAGATCAGGTACATGTGGATGAGAATACTGCGTGTGGTCTACTGTTCACAGAACTACTAGTAAAATATAATTGATTATTTTGAACGAGAATGAACCGTTAATATTACATCAATAAACCTGTATCAGCTACCGTCTATAGAAGGCATTGACAAGACAGAGGTTCGGCATCGTTGTTTTCCTATCTTTTTCCACTGCCATGATAACACAAAGAACACAACTTTTCTAGAAATTGATTATTTTGGTGTTTAGTATGGAGTGGTCAGTTTTAGGGAATCATGTTTTCTAATTGTACCCGAATTTCTAATGTTTGTTCCTAATGACATTGAATTTGAGGGCTAAGCGCATGCTTGTTAAAATATTTGCGAGGATTTCCTTGTTGCTGGAGGTCGCCAATTTCCTGTACTGTAGTCAACTTTGAATTTATTCCGTAATTTATTTCGTTGAAGTTTGTCAGCGAATGTGTTTTCGAATGTTCATCCGTTTTCACGGCATCAACATTCACGATTGAGTGGTTTCGTTATGTGTGCACATTTTCCGACACTTTTCAACCTTTCACTTCAGTTCGCAATGGCAGAAATTCGTTCGGCACCCTCCGGAAAATCAATTGCTCTTTCTCTCTCTCATTTTTCACAATCTTTGCTTATTACTCTCTCATTCTCTACCATCTTTGTTTGTTTCTCTCTCATTTTTTACTATCTTTGTTTCTCTCTCATTCTTTATCATCTTTGTTTCTCTCTCATTGTTTATAATCCTTGTTTGTTTCTCTCTCATTCTTTACCATCTTTGTTTCTCTCTCATCCACTACCATCTTTGTTTCTCTCTCTCATTCTATAATTGTTCACCATCTTTGTTTCTCTCTCATTTGGTAGAGAGTTAGTGGGAAGGATATTTTTAATATCATATCATATACAGTTCATATCATATGATATTTTTAATATGATATCATATACAGTTCAATAATTATTTTCTTAGTCTATATTATGTAAATTCATCTATAATTTTGCTGTATTGTACAAGCTATTGTATATAAGTGTATAAGCCAGTATATATTGTAATCTACATAAATAAAGTACTCAATCAATCAATCATTGTTTATAATCTTTGTTTGTTTCTTTCTCATTCTTTACCGTCTTTGTTTCTCTACCATCTTTGTTTCTCTCTCTCACCAAGCTTCTATTAGTTTAAATCGAGGCTTCTGTCATCATTGATAAATGATACCTTAGCATAAGGTCTTTATGATTGGCAGGGTTTGGTGCATTCATGCTCTCATTCCATTGCTCCTATTTCATGCACAGTTTCATAATTACTTCTTTTCTTTTATATTAAAAGTCTGATCACAATGTTTTGTAATAGGACCACCTTCATAGTTTATTTCTTACCTATTCCATCTACTCTCTATTGTATTGTATTATGAAGTTTAATATTTCGAATACTTTCATGATAAGTTTCATTCCACATGGATGCAAATAACATCTTTTTCTTTCCTCCAGTATTGCTAATGTGATCTAGTATAATGTTGATAGCTTAATATATACTATATTATTTTCTTCGATATTTGTAATTGATCAATACTAATGCAGAACTGTTAAATAAATTATTATTTATCTCTCAAGTTTGATTTAATTTTATTGTCAATTTTTGTAAATGTTACCATAGGCAACAGCCTCGTAACAATAATCAATAAATATATCTACCTATCCATCTATCTCATTCTATAATTCTTTACCATATTTGTTCCTTTCTCTCTCATTCTTCAACTCCCTGATTTGGGTGATTTCTCCCCTCTCGATCTTTTTCGTGCTTCTCTATCTTTCGTCTCCGCCTTCCCTCACTGTCTCACTCTCTCTCACTTCCTATACACGAACCAAGAAGAATAGCATTGGAGTGGGGAGTAGAAGAAGCAAAGAATTTCTTTTTCTTCATCTTATTTTTTTCCTTCTCAAATTAATTCTATTCTCTCCTTTTTATTATTTTCTTCTTCTTATTTTTCTTTTTCTTTTCCGACTCTTCTTTTTCTTCTTCTTTTTCTTCCTTCTGCTTCTTGTCCACTCTTCTTCTCTTCCTCCTCTTCACTTTCTTCTTCTTCTTCTCCCTTTTCTCTATCACCTTTTCGCATTTCCTCTTCTTTCTTCCATTTCCTTTTCTTCCTTCTGCTTCTTGTCCATACCTCTTCTTCTCTTCCTCCTCTCCACTCTTTCTTATTCTTTCTCTTCTTCTTCTTCCTCTTCTTCTTCTTCTTCTTCTTCTTCTTCTTCTTCTTCTTCTTCTTCTTCTCCTTCTCCTTCTCCTTCTCCTTCTCCTTCTTCCTCTCCATACCTTTATAATATTCTTCTTACTCACTCTCCTTCTCTTCTCACTCAATCACCCACTCTCTCTCCCCCTCTGTCTCACTCTTATACATGTAAAGGCTCGACGACCCATAACCACCTACAGCAGAATTCCCGTTGCGTTGCATTCGCCTCGTTGTCGATTCGAATAAAATTTTCAAGCAGCTAGAAACTTGCAGTTGGCCTCTGTGGTCAGTTGCTGAGTTCCGTTTGCTTGCATTAAAATACATTACGAGTTGCCATAGCAATTCAGTTCTCACCTCCTCAGTTTTGAATAATTATTATTCTCGCTGGTAATGACCTGAAAGCGGATTTGTCGGTGGGATTTGATTTTCAATTTTAAAAATTTCACCACAACCCATTTCATATGAGGGTGAATCAAATGAAACCCTTAAAAGTGTTATATACTATTTATTTTTCCTACAGTTACCTTGAAAAGTGGCCATTCCTGCACTGATTACATAACGCAAAGAATCACTTTTCCGCTCTAGTGCGGGAAAAAATTTTTCTGCACTCCAGATTTGCAACATGGCAACACAAAATAGTTGGTGGGTTATATGGAGGATTAGTGCACGAAAACAAAAATTAAGTTGGTAACAATGACTGTGGTTAGATTTAGATAAGAATCATTTCAATGGCTACCCTACATTTATGATAAAATCCCAATCTAGAAATCCAAAACAAGAATAATGTTTATCTAAATCATAATTAAATAATCATCGTTTTACGAATTCTCATCATTTAATAATAAATAATAGTTATTTTCTATTGATAATTATTATTTCAACTGCAAGCAATGAGAAAAGTAGCAAATATACATTATAAAATTCGAATTTTGAGGTTAAATGATTACCGTTCGATATCCATATAAATAAAAAAAAAAACATAAGAATACTACAATATTCTCTGTTGTCTATGTTATTTCTATAAATATTTTTCAGTTTACTTTGAGCATTTTTCTCGGTAATTTGAGCAAAAGTCTAAATTTCTGAATCCTGTTTCTGTAGTTTTTAGCTGGATGAAACAAACTTAGGTACGATTCTTCCCGCTAGGTCGCGCGCTTGTCGGTTCAGCCATCTTGCAGCTATCCCAATCAGCTGTTGGCGTGTATTTTGAATGTGAATTTTTTGTTCTATCTGTATTTTTTCTGATCCTTGAATGAATAAAAATGAGAACTTTGGCTGAAAAGTCCTCCCCGGGGGTTTACTTATGATTGTTGGCCTAAGTTTATTTTTTCAAGAGATTTGAATTAATGGCCCATATGAATAAAACCAGAGCAAATGCTCATGAGCAAGAGCATGGAGCATAAGGTTTTGCTCATGAGCAAAAGGTAGAAGCAAAAGCATTTGCTCATTTTTATATGAATAAGCTTTACCTTATACTCTTACCTTATGCTCCTGAACTCTGGAGCAATTGCTCACGTATTTTAAAGATTTTTCATCAGCTGATTCGCTTTTGTAGCCTTACTTTGTTTTTATAGCTCACGGAAGCGCTAAATATGCAAGTAGGGTGCACCGCTTGTGTTTGCGTCGTCTGCTCTGTTTTCTATTTATGAATAGAGTTTTAGGTTAGTTGAGTTTAGAATTTTGAAATAATAGCGTGAAAAAATGTCATCTCTATAATAATCTTCAGCATAATCTTATAATATCAATAGCCTTCTTAAAATCGTCCACACTCTCATCTTCTTAAATGCCTATTTCCTATTTTGTGATGGCTATCTTTATAACATCTTATGTAGGTATAATGATGATATATATCATGGTTAAATCTAAAAAGAGTTATATATTTCTCAACGTTGGTTGTGATCGTATCTGGTATAGTTCCCTCTTCCTCATACGAATTAGTTGAGCCATTTTACTATGAGCAAAAGGTGATAAGCTGCTCTAGACTAGACTCACCTTTTTTGAACATTTGCATCAAAAGTTAAGCAAATGCTCTAGTTTATTCATACAATTTTGAGCAAAAGCTTTTACTTTTGAGCAAATGCTCAAACTATTTTTTTGATGAGCATGATGAGCAAAAGGTTTTGCTCACGTTTATTCAAAGAAAATGAAGCAAATGCTCTATATTTTAGAAGTATAAGCAAATGCTCAACTTTATCCATATGGACTAATGTTTACTGTCATTCCCCTGTCAATATAATGCTCCAAAATTGCTCCGTTCACATCGCAGAAGAGAGTCAGCAAGAGTTTTCCTGCAGATCACTAAGTGGGGAATTTTTTGATTTTGTCGATGAGCTATGGCGCCATTCCTTTTTTTGTTTCTGGTTGATGGTAGCCTAATGTTTGTTTCTGGACAAACATGAATCACCATACTGTACTGTCATCCTACAATGAATTTCCAATGGTTTGACACCTTCACTGCTCAAGAAACGAAGGATTTTTCGCTGATCTAACGCGGTACATATTGAAGATGGAGCCGCCATATTGTAACTGAAGTCAGTGCTAATTGTGTGTAGCAAGGTCACTAACGCACCTGGTAGTCATTGTGTGAGCTTCAACGAATATCCCTGCCAACTACCGGATTAATCCTACAACTTCTCGGAAATTTACAACACTTTTAAGGTTTTCATTTGTTTCATCCTCGTTTAATCTGAACGTATAATGTGTGAGTACACAACGATTGTGTAATGTTTATGTGCGTACTATTATCTATAATAATTATATAAAGTAAAGAGCTGGCTTATGCACGTACGGGATAGGAAAATTATGTTTTCCTACAGTTACCTTGAAAAGTGGCCATTCCTGCACTGATTACAGAACGCAAAGAATCACTTTTCCGCTCTAGTGCAGGAAAAAATTTTTCTGCATCCAGATTTGCAACATGGCAACACAAAATAGTTGGTGGGTTATATGGAGGATTAGTGCACGAAAACAAAAATTAAGTTGGTAACAATGACTGTGGTTAGATTTAGATGAGAATCATTTCAATGGCTACCCTACATTTCAATGGCTACCCATTCTAGAAATCCAAAACAAGAATAATGTTTATCTAAATCATAATTAAATAATAACTTCTCATCATTTAATAATAAATAATGTTTATTTTCTATTGACAGTAATAATTATTTCAACTCCAAGCAACGAGAAATGTAGCAAACACACATTTTGAAATTCGAATTTTCAGGTTAAATAATTACCGTTCGAAATCCATGGCAATAAAATTAATAAAATAACATTAGAATATACTCAATAAAATATTTTCTATTGTCTATGTTATTTTATAAATATTTTTTAGTTTACTTATAGTATTTTTCGGTAATTCTAGTTAATCATAATTCTGAATATCTGAATACTATTTTTAGCTGGATGAAAGAACGAAGTTAGGTACGATTCTTCCCGCTAGGTCGCGCGCTTGTCGGTTCAGCCATTTTGCAGTAATCCAAACCAGCTGTTGGCGTGATTTTGAATTTTTTGTTTTATCTGTATTTTTTCTGATTCTTGAATGAATAAAAATGAGAACTTTGGCTGAGAATTTTCAACTTCAATTGGATTATTAATTTTTAAATGAATTAAGGTTGTTATTAATAACAGCATCACACACACAAACATTTGATGGATTTCAGCAATTATTTTATCCATAATTACCCACTTTTCATATTCAATGGTAACTGTAGGAAAAATTTAATGTGAAATACGTGCGCAAAATTCCTCTGCTGCACTCAAGAAGCCATTCCGCCCTCGCCTACGGCTCGGGCGTAAACGTTTCTTTCGGTGCAGCAAACTGTCACTTTGCGCACTAGTTGCACAAATAACTATTGACGCATCATCACGTCTGAGCTACTGGACTAATTAACTTGAAATTTTGCATATAGATTCTTGATTAACCAAGAATGGTTATAGGCCTATTTTCAATTCTTCAAAATTTCATTACGTCAAGTTTTCATTTTGTCATGTTTTAAAATAGATAAATGAATAAACCTGAGCAAAACCTTTTGCTCATGCTCATCAAAAACATAGTTTGAGCTTTTGCTCAAAAGTAAAAGCTTATACTCAAGATTGTATGAATAAACTTTTACAATCTCAACAGCTCTGAAGCAAATGCTTCAAAAAAGGTGAGTCTAGTCTAGAGCAGCTTTTCACCTTTTGCTCATAGTAAAATGGCTCAACTAATTCGTATGAGGAAGAGGAAACTATACCAGATACGATCACAACCAATAGTTGAGAACTATAAAACTTTTTTCAGATTCAACCATGATATATATCACCATTATTCCTACAAAAGATACCTATCCGAAAAAAATATAGCCATCACAGAATAGGAAATAGGCATTTAAGAAGATGAGAGTGTAGACGATTTTAAGAAGGCTATTGATATTATAAGAATATGCTGAACATTATTATAAAGATGACATTTTTTCACGCTATTATTTCAAAATTCTAAACTCAACTAACCTAAAACTCTATTCATAAATAGAAAATAGAGCAGACGACGCAAACACAAGCGGTGCCCCCTAGGCCTACTTGCATATTTAGCGCTTCCGTGAGCTATAAAAACAGAGTAAGACTACAAAAGCGAATCAGCTGATGAAAAATCTTTAAAATACGTGAGCATTATTTTTCTCCAGAGTTCAGGAGCATAAGGTAAGAGTATAAGGTAAAAGCCATAGAGAAATAATAGCGTAAGTAGATATCCAATGGTATAGGACGTTTATGTCGCAACTTTTACTGTTATCTCAAGCTGATAGTCCACCTAGTTCTTTCCTGTGAAGCTTTATGACGCTGGTAGTCTCTGGTGCCGTTCATACACAATTATCGGTCTTACTCGGTCTAAACAGTAAAAATCGTCAATAATCGACAGTAATCGGCTTGAGATAACAGTAAAAGTTGCGACATAAACGCCCTATACCATGGGATATCTATTTACGCTATTGTTTCTCTATGGTAAAGTTTATTCATATAAAAATGAGCAAATGCTTATGCTTCTACCTAATGCTCATGAGCAAAACCTTATGCTCCATGCTCTTGCTCATGAGCATTTGCTCTGGTTTTATTCATATGGGCCATTGTCTTAGGCCTGGTTTCTATGAAATAAATCTAATGGACCATTAAATCTATAGGTTTGTTTTTGAATACTAAATCCTTTCTAATTTCTCGAATCATCAATATTTTTGGATAAATTGTGCAATCTTCTACTCGTATAGAAGTGTACCAGGAACCTAAGAAACTGCCAAACCAGAGAATGTTCGCGAATTTCATTGCAGCAATAAAATAAGGTTCCAATGTGAGCTGACGGAACGAACAACTATTCCATACTTGGAGGCCGTCTAATTAAGCAGAGGACGAGTAGAGGCGGAATATATTTCGAGATTCAATATTGGCCTCTAGGTCCTGACATTGAACTTACTCGATGGGCTGGCTATTTTGCTATATGTTTATTGTTCGCCAACGCTATTGCTTGCTGTTCAACTGTTAGGCCTATTCTGATATAATGGTTAAATAAAAGTGCATGCCACACTATTTCTGCCTAACTAATAATCTATACTGCATCAGAATTTGTTGAAGGCATGCCATAAATTCTACTTCTGAGTTGCAAACGAATGAGAAAAGTGTGATTAAAATTGAAAGATGAGGTAAATACAATATGCGAACTGGGCACGATTGCATCAGAATATACAAGCCAATATTTTAGTATTTTTTATTCTACTAACCAGCTGACTAATAATTTATTAATAGGAGCCAGAAGAGGATAGCGCTATCTGCTTTGTCGAATGATAGACAAGGATAACAGCACTATTGTTAATCAAATGTTGCCATTATTGTTGCTATTGCTTGCTGTTCAACTGTTAGGCCTATTCTGATTTAATGGTTAAATAAAAGGGCATGCCACACTATTTCTGTCTAACTAATATATCCTGCATTTGTTAAAGGCATGCCATAGATTCTACTTCTGGCATGCCTTGAGTTGCAAATAAATGAGAGAAGTGTGGTTAAAATTGAAAGATGAGGTAAATACAATATGCGAACTGGGCCCGATTTGCTGTTCAACTGTTAGGCCTATTCTGATTAAATGGCTAAACTAGCAGTTCTTTGAACAGTAGACCTCACGCAGTATTCTCATCCACAAGCACCTGATTGAAACTATAAACCTTATGGAAATACAGCAATAGACTGGCTTCTCCACACATCTGTGTAATCACTACTTGTCAGCTGATTTATGATGAATAATTCTATAGTCTGATTTTACTCTAATATTGGCGTATAAAGGAGGCTCCTTTTTCCTTTTATATTATCCTTGAAATGCAAAATTTCCAAAAACCTTGTATATACGTCGAGCAATTAAAAAAGGAACATACCTGTCAAATTTCATGAAAATCTATTACCGCGTTTCGCCGTAAATGCGCAACATATAAACATTTAAACATTAAGAGAAATGCCAAACCGTCGACTTGAATCTTAGACCTCACTTCGCTCGGTCAATAAAAGGGCTTGCCACACTATTTCTGCCCAACTAATACATACTGCATTTGTTAAAGGCATGCCATAAATTCTACTTCTGGCATGCCTTGAGTTTCAAATGAATGAGAGAAGTGTGATTTAAATATTGAAAGATGAGGTAAATACAATATGCGAACTGGTCAAATACTGCCATTATAACGTGGACCTCACTTTAGGAAGATGATACAAGGATGATAGACAAGGATAGCAAAAACAAAGTTGATCAAATACTGCCATTATAACGTGGACCTCACAATATGGTAGTGTAGGTGGATAGCTGTACCAGTTAACTATTGACCACACAGTCTCTATTGTTGTGTCTGTGTTGATATGGTGAATTCACTTTATATTGTCAGCATGCCTCATTAATAACATTATTGCTTCCCATTAATTCAACAATGACAGTTTGAAGTTAATCTCACTATAGGAAGGTGAGACTGTCACCTTCACGTGACTCTGTGAATTGAAATCAACTGGACTCTCCTGGTTCACTCACTCCTCTCTCTCTCTCCAGTAGTAATGGGTGTGAAGCATCATCATCTCTCTCTCTCCTCTCTCTCTCTCTCTCTCTCTCTCTCTCTCTCTCTCTCTCTCTCTCTCTCTCTCTCTCTCTCTCTCTCTCTCTCTCTCTCTCTCCAGTAGTAATGGGTGTGAAGCATCATTATTTGATGTCACATCCTTTGACATTTTGCTAGTTAAATGTCATTGTAGTCAACGACAATCTGTCGCTAGTTTCAGGTGTAATAGAAAATTGTTTGTTCTCCTATTTTCTCGGCTGTCGCGCGCTTAAAATCTCGTCTGCTTGATGATTGATCAATGCATAAAGGTCATCGCAGTTCCCAGATTTTGTAATAAGATGTTGATTGTGATTGATTTGTATTGGAATTTTGTGAAACAAAATTCAAAAGTTTGTTTCAATAATATTTTTTGTTGAAGGATATTACTAGTTCTGTGAATATTATATCCATACTAATTTATTTAAACTTCAATGTGTTGGAAATTACATGTAACTTGTTAATTCAATCATCATACTTCATTATGAAGATAGTAGTAAACCCAATACAAGTAAAATACTGCTTCAAAACGTCGCTTTATTCAATTTCCGGAACAAATTTGATAGACAAAAGACAATGGACGAAACAAAAAAATATTTTTCAAAATCATGCAAAAAATTTCAACAATAGTCCCACACATTGTTCATAAACAGTTGTGATTGACTAGTAGCTGAAACAATCGGCTTAATTATACTAGTTTTCAAGTAAATTCTACAGACTACTGATGAAAAAATTCAATAGTCTTATCATTCATTAGAATGAAGATACTGTACTGTAATTTATTCCCAAATACTGGGGAAGTCCCAGCGAAAACATAGTACAAAAATGTATCATGTGGTCGCTGGGAAGTCCATATTTATTTCATCTGTTTAAATTACATTTACATTAAGTTTGTATCCTTCACGTTGCATTACATTACATTTTAACATTTTTACATTACATCACATTTCACATTACATTTACATTACGTTTGTTGGCCGAGCGAAGTGAGGTCTAAGATTCAAGTCGACGGTTTTGCATTTCTCTTTATGTTTATATGTTTTTTATTGTTTATATTTATGTTCTTATGTTCCGCATTTACAGCGAAACGAAGCAATAGATTTTCATGTAATTTGACAGGTATGTTCCTTTTTGAATTTCGCGACGACTTATACATACGGTTTTTTGAAATTTTGCATTTTAAGGAAAATACAAAAGGAAAGGAGTCTCCAATATTACCGTAAAAATCAGACTTTGGAATTATTCATCATAAATCAGCTGTTTGGTGGACTATAATACTACTCGTTCAAAAACATCTAACATCTTGAAAATGTATCTTACCATCAACGTTAGTAGACAGTTGACTATAATACTACTCGTTCAAAAACATCAAACATCTTGAAAATGTATCTTTCCTTCAACGTTGTAGACAGTTGCAGCCAGACCTGATAACAGCGCTCACACTCACATTCCGGGACGACACCTCACGGTACGATAGGTCAGAAAGCTCTATGCTTATTTAGGATTTTTTCTAGACATTTTAAATTGATAAATTATTTATTAATTTTGAGATGCTTATTTAGGATTTTTTCTAGACATTTTAAATTGATAAATTATTTATTAATTTTGAGAAACATAACAACAGGTCAATGTAACTTACTGGACGCGAGGTCTACTGTTCACAGAACTACTAGTATCATTTGTTTCTTCAACACTCAACTCAAATTGATAATATCCCAAATCAAATTAAGAAGCTGCTAATTAAATATCAACCGTGTATCCAGAATGTATCTAGTAAAATCCAAACAAATTAAGTATCCAAAATGAATAAAGTTGATAACCAATAAAATATCAATGTCAATAAGCGGTAAAAACCATTCACTTTTCATTGCTATTCGAATTAGCCAACTATTTTTAAGGTACAAAAGACAGTTTGCAAACAACGAAACAACTATTTAAGGTGCATGAAATTTCAAGGTCCTGTCTAGACAAGCTGACCTTCAATGTCTGAAGCTATGATAATGCAACGGTTAATTTCACTCATCACGATCAAAGCCTCGTTTCAAATAAAACAAAACTTTTACTACTTATAAAAACACAATTTAAAAGTTGATAAATCAATTATTTGTCACTGACGCAGTCTATCTGGATCTACCCAGTTAAGGACCAAGGCAACAAGTATAAAGTATTTTCACATTATATCAGAGTTTATAATCTTATTCATGATTCAAGAACTATATGTAAACGCGGAGAATTAGATACTTTCAGCGAATTTCACTATATACAAACTTCCTTATAAATAAAATCAATGCTTCCCTTTTTGACCGAGCGAAGTGAGGTCTAAAGGTGCGTACAGATATACGCGCAGCGAACATGAGCAATTCACTTTTAATCAGCTGGTGCCAAGCTTTTTATATCTGTATCATCTTACCGTTTCTGTAAAAATACACATATAGTCAGCTGATTAAAATTGAATTGCTCATGTTCGCGGCGCGTAAATCTGTACGCACCTTTAGATTCAAGTAGACGGTTTTGCATTTCTCTTCATGTTTATATGTTTTTATGTTGCGCATTTACGGCGAAACGCGGCAATAGATTTTCATGAAATTTGACAGGTACGTTCCTTTTTGAATTTCGCGTCGACGTACACATAAGGTTTTTTGAAATTTTGCATTTTAAGGATAATACAAAAGGAAAAAGAGTCTTTTTCAAACGCCAATATTACCGTAAAAATCCGACTATAGAATTATTCATCATAAACAATTATTCATTCAACAAACTGTCGAGTGGATTATTATTGTATGCAATGACGCATGCAATTAATATCTCAATGTAACTCAGTAAAATGTCAGCTGTTGTGTGGACTTTTAATCGCAAGCAATGAGGCATGCAATATTGATAACTCGAAGTAGCTTATTATTTTCTCCCGAGGTTTCTTTGCTTTTAACTCGGTAAGCTATTGATGATAGTAGCATGGTTGTTTCCATAAGCTATTAGCGTTTTCATGCTAATAATTATAATTAATATTGATAATTATTATGGATACAACAACCCAAGCAGCCATTAGTTGTTTACACACCGATATCTCGCCGACACGTCAGGACAGGACATAATTCACTCTGATGGACAGTATTAGAGGAGGATGTGGTTTTAAACTGCACAAGGTCTACTGTTCACAGAACTACTAGTATATACTATAACCAACTCCCTACAGTATATTCATGTTATAACCAGTTCTCAATGCAATCCAAATCTATGTAGGCCCAGTACATTAAATTGTACAGTCTCTACCATAGTGTAGCCAATTCAGTTGTAGTCCATTTTAAACAAGAAAACTCTCCCAAGCAAGGTGAAAACAATGTTTTTCACTATATTTGGTGAACTAAATCTGGAAGCAAATATCGCACAGTGACGGGAAAGTTTCCGTTCTATTTGTGACCTGAAAAACTTCGTTGCCGTCGTCGGCACTCAGACAATCGACAAAGACAGGCAATTACTCTTTGAAAAGAGTCGACGACAGCCGAAGAGGAATCGGTAAGGTGAAAAGAAAATCCTGAGGAAATGAAAGAGACGAAAATTAGCGCGAGTCTCTGTTCAAAGACAGCATGAATCGCTTTTTAAAGACTTGCCGGTTTTTACTGTTTATTCTGGTGAAACGTTTATTTCAAAAAATCTGTGAGTGATAAAATAAGTTACTATTGTTGCGATGATAATTTTGTTGTATTGAATCTGGAGTGTTGAATGTTATTTAAAAAAAGACGGAAAATATGTGAGAGAATCTGAAATATATTCCTGTTTTAATCACAATTGATTCACCATTGTAGATTTTGGATTAAACTGTAAGCATTTATAGAATAGAATAGAAACTTTATTTATCACGAAACCACATGCATATAGTTTGAAAACAACCAAATTTAAAACTAGTAGTTCTGCGAACAGTAGACCTCACGCAGTATTCTCATCCACAAGTACCTGATTGAAACTATAGACCTTATGGAACAGTAATAGACTGGCTTCTCCGCACATCTGTGTAATCACTTGTCAGCTGATTTATGATGAATAATTATTCTATAGTCTGATTTTTACTCTAATATTGGCTTATGAAGGAGGCTCCTTTTTCCTTTTATATTATCCTTGAAATGCAAAATTTCCAAAAACCTTGTATATACGTCGACGCGCAATTTAAAAAGAACATACCTGTCAAATTTCATGAAAATCTATTACCGCGCTTCGCCGTAAATGCGCAACATATAAACATTTAAACATTAAGAGAAATTCCAAACCGTCGACTTGAATCTTAGACATCACTCCGCTCGGTCAAAAAAGACGGAAAATATGTGAGAGAATCTGAAATACATTCCTGTTTTCATCACAATTGATTCACCATTGTAGATTTTGGATTAAACTGTCAAGGTGTGTACAGATATACGCTCCGCGAACATGAGCAATTCACTTTTAATCAGCTGATGACAAGCTGATTATCATCTGATCAGCTAATCTTGATCAGCTGATCTTATCATTATCAGCTGATTATATCTGTATTTTTACAGAAACGGTAAGATACAGATATAAAAAGCTTGTCATCAGCTGATTAAAAGTAAATTGCTCATGTTCGCGGAGCGTATATCTGTACACACCTTTAGGCTCAACTCACACTTATGCGATTCAGGTCGAGAAGAGACTCGACTCTAGTCGAGAGCATGTGTTTCCAAATGGTGACACTCAGACCAGTCGATTCTAGTCTCCGCGACTGTCACCATTTGAAAACACATGCTCTCGACTAGAGTCGAGTTTCTTCTCGACCTGAGTCGCGTAAGTGTGAGTTGAGCCTAAGGCTAGGCACACACCATTTAGTCAAGCAAGACAAGACACGTTTAGTCACAATACTTCACATAGCTGCTTATGAAGACATGTCTAATTGCAATCACTCATCTGTGTGTGTTGCTTCATAAGCAACTATGTGAAGTATTGTGACTAATCGTGACTAGTCTTGTCTTGACTAACTGGTGTGTGTCCACCCTTAATGCATTTATGGAATAGGATGAAAAATTTATTTGTCACAAAAGCACATTTTTATATTATATTTTGGTAGAGAGTTAGTGGGGAGGATATTTTTAATATTCTCTCCGAAGAATGGACATTGATATGTCCAAAGCTCCGCCAATTTATGTAGATGCATAACAATATAATTATTATCTATAGTTATTATATTACAAATTGCTTTCTCATATCATATACAGTTCAATAATTATTTTCTTAGTCTATATTATGTAAATTCATCTATAACTTTGCTGTATGGTAAGCTATTGTATATAAGTGTATAAGCCAGTATATATTGTAATCTACATAAATAAAGTACTCAATCAATCAATCAATCAAGCACAAGCAATACAGTTTGAAATACAACCAAATTTAAAATAAGAAAAAATGACTTATAATGAAAATATAATGTGAAAATGTAATGTTTGCGAAGAAATAAACATTTGATTGAAACTACATTGGTTGAGAAATTATTGAGATAATGAGGGAATCATTGATTATTGAATAATCTATCATTTAAAATCACACTTAAAAGTATGAATAGTTCTCAATGTTGTAGATCAAACACTGGGTTACACAACAATAATAGAAGAATACAGAAACATTTTTCATAGTAACTGTATATCCATATTCCCATTTGTTACACAAATCAAGATTCTTTTCAAAGAATGATCTCTATTTATATATTTATCTATTCGTGGATACAATGACAAATCAATAAAAACAATATAAATACTTGTAGTACCCTTTATTATTCAAAAAATAATAATAAGTGGTACTAAAGTTTTTATATTGTTTTATTAATTTGTACAAAAGTAGCCCATTCATGTGAAGTGATTTATTCACAAATTATTACTATGATACGCTATGATATGGTACAATACAATGTCGTATCATACAAGGAGATTTGATACGCTGATTCACAAAAGTTGATACGAGTATAAGGAGAGAATAATCACAAATTATATGATACGCTGATTCACAAAAGTTGATACGAGTATAAGGAGAGAATAATCACAAATTATTATGAATAATCACAAATATAATCACAAATTATTACTATGATACGCTATGATATGGTACAATACAATGTCGTATCATACAAGGAGATATGATACGCTGATTCACAAAAGTTGATTCGAGTATAAGGAGAGAGTTTAGAATATAACATTCTCTTATTCATTACATTGTATACTCTCTGTGTAAAATCAGGACAGCAAGAGAAATTCCTTAATTCTGTGAGTTTTGCATTGATGGTCATTAGCAGTTTATTTAGATGAGCATAAGAATAAATGTTGAATTGATAAACATCGAAATCATTCTCTATTTGTAGAAGTTCATTAACAGTTCATTAATAGGATGAGAAGGGAAATGTTGAATTGAAATTATTTTCCATCTGTAGAAGTGATTGAAGAAACATTGAAGAAATTCCGCTAATAATTTTGAAATTGTTTGTATTTTGTACAAGTTCATTGACAAGCTATCAACGCCCTATACAAGATACAACACTGGTTGAACGAAGGAGGTCGAACGTCAAATTAGACATCTAGTTATTCAGTTTCTCGAGCTTAATTCAATAGTGAAATTATATTTTTGATTAACTCACACTCTTTTTATTTATCTTGAAAAAACATTCCTAATCTTCAGTTCACCTTCTCGCCTATAAAAGTGTAAATCCACCTAACGGTACACGATGGTTCGACCGAATAGAGGCACACCGAAGAATGAGGTCAATGCTCCGAAGCCAGCTATTTCTGGAGCATTGTCCGAAGAGACCCTCCTCATTATTCGACAGCAAATCGAAGAGTCTGTCCACAGTGCTGTATCAATGGCTGTGAAATCTATTTTCGAGGAACTTCAGGCATTGAAGGAGGAGAACAAACAGCTGCACGATAGAATTCGTGAGCTGGAGGTGTCTTGTCACCTGAAGGTCGACGACCTCGAGCAATATGGGCGCCGACATTCTATACGTATTTTTGGGATCCCGGAGAGTGACAAAGAAGACACGGACCTGCTGGCGCTCGATGTCTTTAACAAGAAGCTGAACGTGCCCGTGACTTTGGCGGATGTCAACCGCTCGCATCGCGTTGGAAGGCGTCAACCACCTCAACAAGGGCAAGCTAAACCCAAGGACCGACCCATCATAGTTCGACTCTGCAGCTACCGGACCAGGAAGATGATCTTCGACGCTAAGAGGAAGCTGAAGGGTTCCGGCGTCACCATTCGCGAGGATCTGACTGCGGAGCGCCTCAAGATCCTCAACGCTGCGGCCGACCGTCATGGGCATAGGAATGTCTGGTCATCGGACGGGAGGATCAAGATCTCTATCGGCGAGGGAGGATCCAAGAGGGTCCACACAGTCGAGAGGATGACCGACCTTCAAAAATAAAGGTAAATTAAATCATTTCAGGATTCGATTACTAAGGTGCCCTTCACTACAAAAATAGGAAATTCGTATTAAACATTTCACAATAGATATACCTTGGCATTTTTCATGAGCTGGCTTTCTGTTCTATAAATGAATCTTTCCACTGCTATTTATGATTATGTATGAGGCAATTATTTCAAACTAAGGAGATCCACATTTGTTAATACTGATTAATAATTTATCTTGATATTAATTCCCAAAACTACGTTCAATGCATCAACTACTATACTCCAGAGGGTACTTAGAGAATCATTATCTCTATTCTTACTAATAATTATTACATCTCTTACCAAAATTATTTCCATAATTAATAATTTTCGAAATGCTGAATTTCAAATAAATTGGATGATTAACATACGTTATAGATATGGATGTAATCTATAGGTAAAGATAGTAATCTCTTCTATATTAGGTGTACATAATGATATCTCCTACTGTTGCCACAGCTCGAGCAATAGAAGCAAATGTGTGAAGAATTATTGATAGAACGGAGGGGTGGGTAGTCTGTTCATATGCTTATATAGGGGCTGTGTTTCATTTAATGTTATCTTAGACATTCATCACTAAAATATTACAGTTCTCAATTTACTACTTTTATTGTTATTGCAACTCCCAATAGTTAATTATACTTCTAATACTATATAATATTTTTCACACTTCACCGTTCAATCCTATTTAAAACTCATCTAAAAAATCTAGCACTTTCTCCATCGTCTCCTCTACTTCTTATTTTTCTTTCTAATTCTCTTCTTGATCTTATATTTATAATGATTACTTGAATATTGTTGTTTGCGATGATGATTATTATTCTTTTCTATTCTTCTTCTCTTCTTCGTCTTCTTCTTCTTCTTCTTCTTCTTCTTCTTCGTCTTCTTCTCTTCTTCTCTTCTTCTTCTTCTTCTTCTTCTTCTTCTCTTCTTCTTCTTCTTCTTCTCTTCTTCTTCTTCTTCTTCTTCTTCTCTTCTTCTTCTTCTTCTCTTCTTCTCTTCTTCTTCTTCTTCTTCTTCTTCTTCTCTGATTATTCAAGATCACAATACGATGTTCTATTTCTTATTCTATAGTTCAGTTTCATAAGTTCTTCTCAATTTGTGCACATTCCTTCTTTCTCTTCTTTTCTTCCCCATTGTTATCATTATTTTCCCTGTGATTTTTTCACTAGCTATCCAGCATGTTCAAATGTTTATTTCTCTTTCTATATCTATTTATCTTCTACCTTTTCTCTTTCTATCTGATTACCTTCTACTAGTATCCATATATTATATTATAATATCCATATATTTATCCATATAATATTCGATTCTTTCCCACATTGAATCATACTATTCCTCTTCAATTTTATGGGATATTATTCATTATCAGTTGTATTATGTATCTTTTCTCAATTGATAACTTTCTTCAAAGATTTTTCGTTTTTCTGCTGGCTTTTTCTTCTCTTTTTCAGTTTTTACTGGATCCCATTTCGCTCTATCTCCACCATGAACACGATCTTCCACTACTGGATTCCATCTCTCTCTATCTCCACTTGGACTCGATTTTCCACCACTGGATTCCATCTCTCTCTGTCTCCACTTGGACTCGATCTTCCACTACTGGATTCCTTCTCGCTTACCTCCACTTGGACCCGATTCTTCCACTACTGGATACCTACTCGCTCTATCTCCACTTGGACCAGATCTCCCACTACCAGTTCTTCCTCAATCTTCGTCTTATTCACCATTAGGATTATTCATCACCGGAACTCCACACATCTACATCTTATTGTGTTTAGTGAATTTTGTTTTGAACTAGTGCTTTAAATAGTGAAGGGAGCCGAACTGTCAAGGCATGCTGAATGCACTCGAATCAAGAGACTTTTTCATTTAGGTTAAGTTTTATCAGTTTCATCCCCATTTTCCCCGTCATGTGTGTTCTGAGGTCGGTTCACGATTGGTCTGCTGCTTCCATGATGCCTCTCACTGACACGTCAGCTCGCTCGCCCTCAAGTAGGTATGATTATTTCAATAATAGTAATAATGACGCAGGTATGTTTCTAGCAAATAAGCTCCACTCTTTCAAAAAACTTTTCAAGGCTGCTCACCTTAACGTACAATCCCTCAGTTGCCACATTGATGAACTCAGAGCAATCTTCCGTTTTCAGGACTTCAATATAATCGGAATTTCCGAATCATTTTTGAAGCCTAGTATTTCATCAAATTTTGTTGCATTGCCTGGATATAATCTTTTCCGGAATGATAGATTAAATAAAGCTTGTGGGGGTGTAGCAATTTATGTGAAAGAAGGTATCAAAACAAAAGTTTTAATCACATCTAAACAAGAGTATTGTTCCAGACCAGAGTTTATGCTACTTGAATTATCCTTATCTAGTACTGATAAATTACTCGTTGGTATCTGTTATCGCCCACCAAAAATAGGTCATTTCACAGATTTCGAAAGTGCCTTGCTTTCTCTTATGCCTTGTTATAACCGTATACTAGTTATGGGGGATATGAACACCGACTTGAACATGACAAATCGTAACTTTGACTACTTTCAACTGACTACAATTTTCCAATGCCTAAACATGACTATTTTACCTCTCGATCCAACTCATCATACTAATGAATCAGACACACTCATTGACCTTCTCATTGTTAGTGATCCCAATGAGGTTGTTCAAGCAGGCCAAATCTCAGTCCCAGCTATTTCTAGACATGATTTGATCTACTGTGTACTTCCCATAAGATACCCAAGCCAGAACAGAAAATTATCACTTATAGAGACTTCAAAAACTTTGATGAAGCCGCCTTCCTGACTGATGTGGCTCAGACTCCATGGCATCAAATTGAAGCATTACCCTCAGTTGATGACATGGTCAAGACTTTCGAGAATTGGACTTTGACTTTGTATGACAAACATGCACCTTATGTGACAAGGAGGATTAATAGAAAACGACGAGTACCGTGGATGACTGAAGACATACTTAAGATGATGGGACGTAGAGACAAAGCACATAGAAAATTTAAAAAGACATTTGACTTGGACAGTTTGATAGAGTATAGGAGCCTTAGAAATAGGGTTAAACAGGAATTACGGAACTCAAAGATTAGGTACTTGAATTCGTTTATGACAAACAATAGACAAGACTCTAAATCACTTTGGCAGGGAATAAAAGAATTCGGGCTTGGCAAAGAGAAATCGAATCCACAAATTGACTTACCATTGAATAATATAAATGACCATTTCGTTTCACACTCTAACCAACGCGACGAAGTTGTCATTGCTAATCACATTGATGATCTTGAAGAGCAGGTTACAAACTTAGATTTACCAATCACTGATCAATTTCATTTCCATCCAATCTCAGAAGAAGACACTTTCAGAGCAATTCAACGTATTCATAGTAATGCTATGGGTGTAGACAAAATTCCTATTAAATTTATCAAGAAGATGTTATTTGCTGTTTTACCAACCATTACATACATTTTCAACAAGTCACTTGAAGAAGGCATTTTCCCTGAAAACTGGAAGTTTGCTCTGGTTCGCCCTCTAAATAAAGTTCCATCACCCAATAAAGTTGAGGATTTTAGACCAATCAGTATTTTACCTGCATTGTCCAAAGTGCTAGAAAGACTCATTCATGCTCAAGTTGTAAAATTTCTAGACAACAATAGTAAGCTTCATAACTTTCAATCAGGCTTTAGAAAATTCCATTCAACTGAGACAGCTCTGCTTCGTGTCACTGATGATATAAGGTTAGCTATGGACCAAAGAAAATGCACCATCCTCACCCTATTTGATTTTTCTAAAGCATTCGATACTGTTGATCATACAGTCCTTCTGAATAAGTTGGCTATTCTTGGTTTCAGTCACAACTCGTTAGTTTGGTTTAAATCCTATCTATTAGGTAGGAAACAATGTGTATCTGTCGGTGACAAAAAGTCAACTTGGAAAAACGTTATGCATGGAGTACCACAAGGTTCAATTTTAGGCCCTCTCCTCTTCACTTTGTATGCTAATGACCTTTCTTCCATTATCAAATTCTCCAGTTTCCATACTTATGCAGACGACCTTCAAATCTATTTAAGCTGTCCCATAACAAAAATTAATGAAACAGTTGGAATAATGAATCAGGATATCAATTCGATAGTGGAATGGACAAAGAAAAATGGCCTTAAGCTTAATCCCATCAAAACACAACCCATTATAATTGGATATTCTCGTCTTATAAACAATATTGACCTTGAATCGATTCACAAAATTAGTGTAGACGGTAATGACATTCCTTACTGTAGCTCAGTTAAAAATTTAGGCATTATTATGAATAATACTCTTGACTGGTCAGAACAAGTGAACAAAACTTGTAAAAAGGTATTCTCAGCCATGCATGCATTGAAGAAAATGCACGATATCCTCCCTAGAAACATTAAATTATTATTGGTTCAATCTCTCATCTTCCCACATTTAATGTATTGTAATTCTGTTCTTAACGATATGCAAGTCACTCTGAATGATAAACTACAGCGTTGCCAAAATTATTGTCTACGTTTCGTCTACTCTCTCCAACGCCATGATCATATCACCCCAGCCCACATTGCTAGTTCAACATTAAAGCTTCCCGATCAGAGGCTTTTTCGAATAGTCAAGCTTGTTAGAGATATCTTGATATACGGTAATCCGAACTATTTTAAAGATGATTTCAAATTTGTCTCTGAAGGTAGGAGGATAGATGCTTCACATACTAGAACCGGAGAAAGTACTTTAAGGATACCCAATCATCGAACTACTATTTTCACAAAATCCTTCTTAGTCAGTGCCTGTCGTGCATGGAATGCACTTCCTGTTTCTATCAGGTCCATCGAGAGCCGAGCGAGCTTCATCCTAACTTTAAAAAAACATCTTTTGGAACAAATGACTGAAACTGTCCGGCCCTAGAACGATCACATGACATCCATCCCCCACCCATCCCACAAATACAAACCTTTAAACCATGTTATAGAACGAATTGTATATATATATATATATATATTATATAAACTCATGTTATTTCAATTATCCACTGCATAATGCTGTATATTACTGAAAGTTGATAACCCTGATCTACTTTCAGCCTACTTCATTTTATTAATCAATTATTTGATCTTATCTACCTATATAATTATTTTACTCTATCAATTTTCTGTTTTTTTTTCTCTTTAATATTCATATTGATTAAAACTTTTACAATATTTCCATTAATAAATAAATCCTTAGTTTAGATCTCGTTTGCTATTGGTCAATTCTCTAGCTTTCGTCTACGGCTGTTACAGACAGCTGTACATTATCTAGTAGTGTAGTATAGAATTGGCCATTTTTTCTTTGCCCTATTACCATAGGTAAGGAAAGTATTGCTTTCCGGAAAAAATAAGGTACCCCAATTTATAAATTTCTATGTATCAAGGTCCCCTGAGTCCAAATAAAAGGTTTTTGGGTATTGGTCTGTATGTGTGTCTGTGTACACGTTATCTTATCTCCCAATTAACGGAATGATTTTAATTTGGAACTTAAGGTGCTTACAATATAAGGATCCGACACGAATATTTCGATCAATTTCAATTCAAGATGGCGGCTAAAATGGCGAAAATGTTGTCACAACTGGGTTTTTCGCGATTTTCTGGAAAACGGTTCTAAAGGATTTTGATCAAATCTATACCAAAAAAAGTCATTGATAAGCTCTATCAACTGCCACAATTCCCATATCTGTAAAAATTTCAGGAGCTCCGCCGCATCTATGCAAAGTTTGCTTTTAGATTCCCAACTATCAGGCTTCAGATAAAATTTAAACAAAAAAATCAAGTGAAAAAGATTGAGCATGAAAATCTCTACAATTAATGTTTAGTAATATTTTCACCTAAGATTGAAAATAATCTCGAAACTTGAGAAAGTAACGTACACTTTGTAAAATAAAAAAGGTGTGGTTGGAGAAGGAGCAGTGAAAGGATATGTGATTCAATAATTCCATGTCATACGTCATGAGTGTTTTAGGTTGGTTATTCTTAATTGAAAAATCTACTTACTGTAATATCCTGGAGTAAGAAATTCTCCCTGATACGATTGAAAGGTGGGAAAAACGTTTATCATGCTAAGAAATATTCTCAAGTTCCATTATATTCCTGAGTGTTTTAGGGTAATTATTCACAAATGAAAAATGCTACATCTATTTGGAGTTTGAGGTTAGGCTACTGCAAGATAGATCTTGGAATATGAAGTTTCTCCCTTATAACTTTGAAACTTGGTAAAAACTTGTTTTGTACTAAGAAATATTACTCAAGTTCTACATTATTAATACATGATATATGTTTGTTAACTATAATCAATCTTTCTTTTTTTGTTTCCAGGTGGGTGAGTTTTCAATTTCCGATGCACATTTAGTTATGCCAATTACGGTAAGCTTGTAACAACTTATTCCAATCAAACAATTGAAAACAATAATTATTATTGGAGTATTATATTGCAAAATCGATAAGATTAGGCCTACCATTGAAAGTCAACTTGAGATAGGAGTTGATCTGCCTTGGAAATAGAGTATCTATCTGATTAGCTGGTTATTAAATAGCAAGTCATAGTAATTGTCAATCTGTTCAAACTCCATAAGAAAATCGCATGAATGAATAAAGAGGTTTGAATTGAATTGAATCTCTGTGTCGATTCACGGTTTTTGTACAGAAAAAAAGCCTAATTAAATAGAATAAAATATAATTAATTACAACAGTTGATACTGTTGAATGACATACTATCATAGAGAAACAATAGCGTAAGTAGATATCCCATGGTATAGGGCGTTTATGTCGCAACTTCTACTGTTATCTCAAGCCGATAGTCCACCTAGTTTTTTCCCTTGAAGCTGTGTGATACTGGTAGTCTCTCGTATTGTGATCTCTCGTATTAATCATGATTGAAATTTAATAGGTTTTCGTGCAACCGGGCCAATCAATTCTACAATATTGATATCTACTATCATAGAGAAACAATAGCGTAAGTAGATATCCCATGGTATAGGGCGTTTATGCTAAAACGCCCATCCTAATGTATGGAACAGAATGCCTGACACTCCTAGATAAGCATAAAAGTAGAATTACCTCCTCAGAAATGAGATATTTAAGAAAAGTCGTTGGAAAGACAAGGAGAGACAGAGTGAGAAATGGAGTGATCAGAGATACTCTAAAGGAGGAAGAGCTGATCATTTCTGTCCAACGAAAAGCTTTAGGTTGGTATGGACATGTCACACGAATGAGTGAGGAAAGAAAAGCAAGGATGGTAATGGAAGCAAGACCGGAGGGACGTCGAGGCAGGGGACGACCACGGATGGAATGGAGCGAGTATGTGGCGAGTATCGCGGCTGGAAAGGGAAAGACAATGACGGACGTTAGGAGGATGGCCCAGGATAGAGTGCAATGGCTGGAGGCACCCGACGCTTAGCGGCATAAGGGCAAGGAAAAGAAGAAGAAGAAGAATAGGGCGTTTATGTCGTAACTTTTATTGTTATCTCAAGTCGATTACTATCGATTATTGTGGATTTTTACTGTTTTGTTGGGGTGAGAGTGTATGAACGGCACAATATGAGAGACTACCAGTGTCACACACCTTTTTGGGAAAGAGATACATGGACTATCAGCTTGAGATAACAGTAAAAGTTGCGACATAAACGCCCTATACCATGGAATATCTACTCAAGCTATTGTTTCTCTATGATACTATTAACTGTAGAATGACATACGTGGAAAATGTTATACGTGTAGTTGCATGTTACATTATATATCATATAGACTATTGTAATATGTTGTTATATAGTGAGGTCCACGTTATAATGGCAGTGGATAAAGATAGAAGAATAGCGATGCCGATTCTCTGCATTAATTAATTATATTTCTACACAATCAAAAACATAATTGGTATCGTTGTTGACCTAGAAAAGGATAGTACCACCGGCTTTGTCGAATGATAAACTAGGATAGCAAAACCAAATTGATCAAATACTGTCATTATAACGTGGACCGCACTATAGAAGCAATTTTTGGGAAAAATCCTGTATGCCTACATGTTTCCATAAATAAATAATTTATGGATAAAATTATTCACTTTTCTGAGGATTGTGCAGCAGTTTGATCTTCATTATTGTAAATTAATATTTGTAATTCTAATGTAGAAAACATAAAAGGAAAACACTTGCCATGTTGATTGTTTACAATATCATCCTCCCACTAAATCCAGATCGAGCTCATATTGGATTGGCCATAAAATATTGGTCTCTCATCTCATTAAAACTATTCTTAAGTTGTTGAAACTGGTAAGGAATGAAATTACCAGCTTTATTGGATTGGTCATAAAATAATGGGTTTTCATCTCATTTAAATGATGCTAAAATTATTGAAACTGGTAATGTAATGAAATGAAAATATATTCTTCACCAGGCGGAGTTGGGAATTTGGTTAAGTTGATTCAAGAATAGTGTATAGTATAGACCACTCACTATTATATGGCTATTTAAAATTTATTTTTTAACCAATTATTAGTATAATTTTTTTTAAACCATAAAACCATTTATTTTAGATTATTCCAATAGATCCGAAAGTTTCTTTTTTCCTCTTTCTTGTATAATAATATGAGAAATTAATCCAAATCCTGGAAGAATAAGGATGTAAACTGTATCTATTTTTGATTTACAAAATCAATGTCCTTGTTACCATCCTTGAAATTGATTATTAGGGTATCTCTTTTCTGTATAGGGCTACTTGTGATATAAATATAAAGAAAAATAAAAATCTCAGTACCCTTTTAGAAATATTTTATCACAACATGTTTCGGACATTTATGCAGTATCTTATTCAGATTTATTCAATATTGATCTCTCAACTTATTTAAACGATGCTTAAATTGTTAAAACTGGTAATGAAATGAAATGAAAACATTCTTCATTTGGCGGAGTTGAGAATTAGGTAAAATCGATTTGCAACATTATGCAATATCGTATTCAGATTTATTCAAAAATATCAAGACCTGGTCTGGAGTTCCTAGTTTAGCGCGAAAAACAGAGATATTAATCACTCCTATAAGGAAAATCGCGTCAAATTTATTTAATCGCAATTGAATGCTAGCAGCTTAGTTGAGATTATAAATGTTTGTTGAGAGCATGAATTATTATTGTAGATGAAATGAAATGAGAGGCGGTCAAGACTCCATATTCTATTATTTGTGCATTGAAAAAATTGTTTTTATAATCATCTCAAGGTTGTCTATTGGTTCAAATAATTTTGAAAGTTTGAAGTCTACTTGTGTCAGGCATTTTCAGTAATTTAAGAATTGCGTAATTAAATTACTACATTTCAACTCAGCAGATCTGCTTCGCTTCATACATGATGTGTGTTTCATTTACGTGTCAAGGGGTCAAATTGCGGGTTATACTCGATTGCTCGTAGGCATCGATGTGTCGGATTATCGATTATGCGATAATGAGTTTCTGGATGTGTACTCCTCAATAATTGAAGATTACTTTATTCCCTATCCTATACTATTAAACGAGCAACTTCTGTTTATATGTTTAGATATTTGGATGTTTAAATGTTTAGATGTTTATATGTTTGTATTTCACCGGATCTCGAAAACGGCTCCGACGATTCTCACAAAATTCAGAACATAGTAGGTTTATAATATAAAGATTCGATTGCACTAGGTCTCATGCCTGTGAAAACTCGCTGAAGGACATTAAAAGGATAATTTATTATTTATCCTTGGAAAAACAGCTGATAATAATTATTTCGTCGTCTGTTGGTGATGGAAGTGAGTGAGCGAGTTCATGTGTGTGGGACTGTGTCAAAATTATGGCTCAGCTGTTGAACTTAAGTAATCATTCAATCAGGTACTTAGTGCCGGTTGCAAAAAAGCCGGGTTATTTTCAATCATTATTCCAGTAGATCCATCTTTTTGAAATGGTCTTCTCTGATTTGGTTTACGTGAAGTTAATCAGGATTAAAATTTGACCGGCTTTTGTGCAACTGGGACTTTGTAAGGGAAACTTTTGCATTCCTTTGGGAATTAATCTCAATTGACTGTGATTAGATAGAACATTTCGGTATTAATGTTATTATAATTTCTTCTTTCGTAATAAATTTGTTATGCTTTCGTACTTATGAGCGAAGCTCGGTTCCCGATATAGTTTTCGTTATTTCTCGTAGTCTATCTATCTTTATCTATAATGTAATGAAGGGGAGAATTGGCTTATACTCGTACGGGATAGGAAATTCACGAATGACGCATCATCACGTCTCAACTACTGAACTGATTAACTTGAAATTTCGCATATAGATCTCAAAATTACCGAGATTGGTTTTGGGCCTTTTCTTAAATTCTTCAAAATTCTAGTGCGTCAAGTTTTCAGTTTGACATGTTTTTAGTTAGACCTGCTGGTTACCTGATAGTTGGTAATGAATTTACATAATGTTATTCTATTATTTTTTATTCCTTCATCGATATTCAAGATTTCAGTAGGTCGAGTCTTCAGTTTGTCTAAATTCAATCTACTTGTACTTTAAACAGACCATTTGAGAGCACGAGTTACCTTCTAGTCTATAATACACCGTGATTAAAAAAGAATACCACAATTTTGAAAATTGATAACTCTGAAAAGAATAAACGGAGAGTAAAGCACCATCAGTCATCGATTAGAGGAAGCTCTGAAGTTTTTTTTAGTTGCTTATTTAGTCCCATTGGCACTCATCTGCCTATTTGAATGAAAACTATCCGAGGCAATGGATTGGCTGCTAAGCAGCTCGAGACAGAGCACTTCATCACCGGCCTCCAAGAAGCCCTGATCTCACCCCCTGATATTTTTTCTATGGGGGTACGTTAAAGATAAGGTGTATCGACCGCGTCTGCCAGCTAACATTGAGGAGCTCAAACAAGAAATAACAGCAGCTATACAAACTGTTAGCCCGATATGCTACTGAGGGTGTGGAACGAGTTCGAGTATCGTATTGATATCACTCGAGTGTCTGGAGGGGGTCACATTGAACATTTGTGAACTTGTTTTCTAGTGGGGAGAAACTTAATTTAATACTCTTCATTTTGATTTATAACCCAAGTTTTTATTATGTTTCCTTGATTAAATACAGATTTTCAAAGTTGTATTCTTTTTGAATCACTCTGTATAATAAAGGAAAGAATCGGCTTTTAGACCTACGGGATAGGAAATTCACTAATGACGCATCATCACGTCTTGAAATTTTGCATATAGATTCTTAATTTACCGAGGATGGTTGTAGGCCTATTTTCAGCACGTCTAGTTTTCAGCTTGTCTAAATTCAATCTGTGCTACAAACAGATCTTTGCAGAGCATGGGTTACCTTCTATTTTTATATTACAATAATATATCCATTCTATTCTCAGAGATTTGATCTTCCTACATAACTTGATTGTTTATTTTATTCACTTATCTATTCATTTTTTTAGATACAATTTATAATAGATCATAATGAATATGATTTCTTAGATAAGGATCTATTGTAAAATCACTTCACTTGTATGATGGGCTACTCTATTAAAATTGATACAAACAATATAAAATAAAACATGAAGTACCTTTTTTATTTACAACATTTTAAAACTTTAAAACATTTCAACGATTATAGTCGTTGAAATGTTTGAAAGTTTTAAATAAAAAGGGTACTACATGTTTTATATTGTTTTTATTAAGGATCTATTGTTGTTATACCTAAATATTTAATATTCTTTTTATTTATTTTTGGGCTTGGCCCAAAAATATTCTATTCCCAAATTTAGAAAATGAATAACATGTCCAAAATATAGGTGGTGGTTCTACTGTTGAAAGCTCAAGTTTAGGCAGTCATGAATACATATCTTAACAAGCTCTCCTTCCTGCCTAGTACATTAATTTGTGAATGCCACTGTTTGTGATTCGAAGGTAGTATTTGGTGTTGTGAATGCACGTGTATGCCTGCTTGAAATTGTTTCTCGAAATCAATTGGGTAAGTTTGAACAAACGAGAGCAATGACCTGGGACCTGGGACTGTTATTTAGTAGCTGTTTAAATCGAGCCTGACTGACACATTGACTTGAATTGGTTGGTGTTGCACTCGGTGTGTGTGTGTGTGTATGCGCATGTGTGCGCGGTGCGGTGTGTGTAGAAGATGATGAAGAAAAAGAAGAAGAAGAATATAGGAAAGAGTAAAGAGGAAGAAGGAAAAGAAGAAGAAGGAAAAGAAGAAGAAAGAGTAAAGAGGAAGAAGGAAAAGAAGAAGAAAGAATAAAGAGGAAGAAGAAAAAGAAGAAGAAGGAAAAGAAGAAGAAGAAGAGGACGAAGAAGGAAAAGAAGAAGAAGGAAAAGAAGAAGAAAGAGTAAAGAGGAAGAAGGAAAAGAAGAAGAAAGAATAAAGAGGAAGAAGAAAAAGGAGAAGAAGAAGGAGAAGAGGACGAAGAAGGAAAAGAAGAAGAAGAAAAGGGAATAGAAGAAGAAGAAGAAGAAGAAGAAGAAGAGGACGAAGAAGGAAAAGGAGGAAAAGAAGAAGATGTAAGTGCGGAAGAAGGAAGAAGTAGACTATGGGGGAGAAGAAAGAAATGAAGAAGAAGATAGAAGGAAAAATAAGTGGAGGAAGAAGAAGGAAGAAGGAGAAGAAAAAGGATAAGAAAAAGGATAAGAGGATGATAGAAGAAAGAAGGAGTAGAGGAAGAGTGAGGAAGAAGAAGTGGTAGAAGAAGAACGGGTGAATAGGGGGGAGTAGAAGAAGAAGAAGTGATAAAGAATAAAAGAGAAAAATATGGAGAGAAGAGACGATGTGAGGAAGGAAGTAGGACGAAGAAGATAAAGAAATAAAAAAGCAGAAGAAGAAGGTGAGGAAGAAGTTGCCACTTCTCCTTCCCCACTCCACCGCTATTCTTCGTTTGGTTTACTTTATTCTTTTGTTGTGTGAAAGAGAGATAGAGTGAGTGAGTGAGTGTGAAACAGTGAGATTTAGTGTGAATGAGAGATTTTCAGTAAGAGAGAGAGAGAGATAGAGTGAGGATGAGAGAGTGAGAGAGAGTGTGAGTGCGAGGGAGTGTGGGATTGAGTTTGAGTGAGAGATTGTCAGTTAGTGAGAGATAGTGATAGTGACTGTGAGCACTAGAGAGAGAGAGAGTGTAAGGAAAAAAGGGGGATTGAGAGTGAGTGAGAGGTATTGTCAGTTAGTGAGAGATAGTGATAGTGACTGTGAGAAGTATAGAGAGAGTGAGTGAGCGACAGGGAACGAGCGATAAAGTGGAATTAAATATCTATCAAGTGCACGCACGCACGCGCACGCACTCTCTCTGTTGTGATGACGGGAATCAGCTGATGACGCTCGGTGATGATGAAATACGCGCAAATTGGTAGGCTGGCCATATTTTTTCTGGCACACATTTCAACAACATGATGCGCACTGAATAATTGGCAACTCATTACATTCAAATAATAAATGTTTTCTCAACTTGATATTTAAATTAAATGGAAACCATCAAGTTAGTTAGAATCATTCTTACATTTTATTAAATATCGGGGGACCGTGCTTCGGTCTGGATTGTAAAAGCATAGAAAATTTGAAACGAAAGATTGTATTTATAGTTCATATTTATTTATTCATTTTTTCAGTCGTACAATTATTTTTACAGTTATATGAGGAGGCACAACAGGCTTATGCCCAAAACTGTCCCTTTTCAAATTTATACTACAGTCAAAATCAAAATCTAGGTTAAGCTACTATACCATCAAAATAACAATTTATTCACACTTCAAAAAACAAACACATCATGAATTACAAATAGATATACTATGAATCCGATTTAAAATGATATACTATGTTTGCTACAATATTTGTTAATATACTATGTACTATTCTACACTAACAGCATCTAGTTAATATTTTTGACTTTCTGAAGTCAACATGTTTTCTGAAACAATGGGAAATAAACAAAAATGAGTTTTTCTTGGTGGATTATTCTTCTTGTAAGTTCAGCTGAGGAATAACCCACACATGCACTGGTTCACTCACTTCCATTACGGTATCGACAGACGACAAAATTTCCAGCTGTTCTTCCAAGGACGTATTTATCGTTTTAATGTCCTTCAGCGAGTTTTCCCAGGGTTGAGACCTAGTGCAATCGAATTTTCATATCTTAAACCTACTTTGTTCCAAATTTCGTGAGAATCGTTAGAGCCGTTTTCGAGATCCGGTCAAATGCAGATATATCCTATACTATTAAACGAGCAACTTCTGTTCATATGTTTAGATTTTTATATGTTTGTATTTCACCGGATCTCAAAAATGTCTCTAACGATTCTCATGAAATTCAGAACATAGTAGGTTTGTAATATAAAGATTCGATTGCACTAGGTCTCATCCCTGGGAAAACTCGCTGAAGGACATTAAAAGGTTAATTATTATTCATCCTTGGAAAAACAGCTGATATTGATTATTTCGTCGTCTGTTGGTGATGGAAGTGAGTGAGCGAGTTCATGTGTGTGGGACTGTGTCAAAATTATAACTCAGCTGTTGAACTTTTGTAATCATTCAATCAGGTACTTAGTGCCGGTTGCAAAAATGTTATGAATGTTATTATAATTTCTCCTTTCGTAATAATGTTATGAATGTTATTATAATTTCTCCTTTCGTAATAAATGTTTTATGCTTTTGTACTCCAGAGTTTGGAGTTGAAGTTAGTGTAGTAGATTGGTACCAGCTGTAATCGTTCCTTAGATGTATATCCCCGATATTAAACATCTAAAAATATAAACAGAAATTGTTCGTTTAATAGTATAGGATAATGAAATATATAGGGTACTTCTTCATCATTATTATAACAACTAGTGGAGACTAATGAGCTATTCTATTCTGTCTCGAAATGATAGACAATATTTCAGTCAAATCTTCCAGTAAGAAGCTCTGAGTAAAATGATCAACAGAAATTTTAATGTTATAGTATATGGTGAGGTCCACGTTAATGGCAGTGGAGAAACAACGTTGCTGATCCTCTGTCTTGTCAATGCCTTCTATAGACGCTAGCTGATACAGGTTTATTGATGTAATATTAACTGTTCATTCTCGTTGAAAATAATCAAGTGAGAAATTATATTTTCCACTAATTTCATAATGAATTTTCGTAATCAAGATTGAATATATTGTTAATTATTAATTCTACATCGTTAAAAGACGATCTGGCAACAGAGCAAAGCGAGAAAGAGATAGTGCTATCCGCTTTGTTGAATTATAGACAAGGATAGCAATACCATTGCTAAACAAAAACTGCCATTATAACGTGGGCCTCACTATAGATGATGTGAGGAAATGGGAAAGCGTGATACAACATCCAATGTGATACATCTATGTACTGGTACATGTCATGATATATCTGTGATTTTGTTCAGGAAGTTTTCACACCTGAGTTACCTGACCACTAAACCGGGAACAGTCAGTTCACAGCATATGTTTAATCTGCATGTGATACCAGTTTTCTCTAAACTAGTTTGGTGTAATAGGAAGAAGTGGCATATTATGTAGGTGATCGTTGCAGTTATTTACATCGTGTCTCACGAATAGGTTTACAGGTTTGATTTATTAATATCTGGGCACCGAGCTTCGCTCGTATTTATTTATAAACTATTGATAAACAGAACACAATTCTTTAAAATGATTGGGGAAGGACTAAAAGGCACAGCCCGAAACTGTTTCTTCCCCGAATTTTGGTCTATACACACTATAAATTGTCGAGAAAGTAGGTTATGTTCCATACACTTGAATTCAGGTTCAATTCTCAGTCCGAACATTTGAAAATAAAAAAGTTCTAATTTAGATTGTTTACAAACCAAATTGAATAACAATATAACACTCACTAATCACTTAAAATTGTCAAATAATGAATAACTTTGAAAGTTATGATATACTCTAGTGGATAAAGATAGAAGAATAGCGATGCAAATTCTCTGCATTAATTAATTATATTTCTACACTGTCAAAATCATAATTGTCATCGTTGTGGACCTTGAAAAGGATAGTACCACCGGCTTTGTCGAATGATAGACAAGGATAGCAAAACCGAAGTTGATCAAATACTGTCATTATAACGTGGACCGCACTATAGTTTAGAATGATTATCATGTCATGTCAACAAATCAGATTATTTTGATCAAGTCAATTAAAATTTCTCGATTACACAGCTGGAAATAATTCTGTGTCTCTCCAACACACGCATCTTCTGTTTAGACAGACAACGAAATTATCATCTGTTTTTCCAAGGATAAATAATTGTTATCCTTTTCATGTCCTTCAGCGAGTTTTCTCAGGGATGAGACCTAGTGCAATCGAATTTTTGTATCATAACCCTACTATGTTCCAAATTTCTTGAAAATCGTTAGAGCCGTTTTCGAGATCCGTTGAACATAAATAATCAGATATAAAAATATAAACAGATCCACAGAAATTGATCGCTTAATATTATAGGATATTAAGTGCCCATTCATGCACCGAACTTTTTTCTAATTTTACACAGTTTACAAAGTGGGTTCTGAAAATATTCTGGGAAAATTTCGTAGAAACAAAATGGCGGCATATTGAAAATTTTACCAATCCGCTTACTACTTTCATGAGTTATAATCTGATTTGTTTACTACTATTGAGGTAGTCTTGACTCATTTGATGGTACCAGAAATGGATCAAGCAATCTTTCAACAAGATGGTGCTCTACCTCATTTTGCAAATCATATCAAGCAATTACTAAATGACAAATTTCATGGGCGTTGGATTGGTCGTGGAAGTGATTTTTTAGATTTGCTACCCAGATAACCAGATTCAATTGTTTGTGAATTTTTTCTGTGGGGTTACTTGAAGGAAAAAGTTTATACCCATAGCTTCAATAATGATGAGGTCCTGAAAACGATCAATAGAAGAGGAACTTCTCTGGATACCGCGGAGTTTCTTTTCAAGAGCTTACGAATGATTTCTTAAGCGCTGTTATCAGTGTGTTGCTATGGATGGGTTTCAATTTGAATAATTTTAGACTTAAAGGTTTTCCATTAGGCTATACTCTCGTTTTTTCTTAGTCATATTGCCCTAAAGTGCAACAATAAAAATATTTTATAAAACCAAAAATACCTTTTTCGCCACACTGCACAGAAAGCAGCTGTTTTCCAGTCCCTACATAGATCTGAAAGACCTTGTTTGCAGACGACGTCAGAAAAGGGTTTCTTTCCCGGTCTAGGCCAGAAAGTTGTCTCTTTCCCAGCCGCTCATGGAAGTAGTTAATAAGTCATCCGCTAGATCGGGCGAGTGTCCACTTTCATCATCAGCTGAAGTCGCCATGATTTCAGTTCCAGTTTCGAATCAAACTAATTCGCTTCGCAACCAGTTTTATTCAATTATTTATTGTTGGTTAGCGCATTCCGAATTTTCAAAAATGCTTGAAGATGACTGTGGTATTCCAAGTGAAATTTTAAAAGAATCTGAAATCTTGACTGCAAATCTTACCACTAAAATCAAGAGATAGGTACGATAGCTTAACGAGTATCTTTATTTTGTATTCTTTATTTATTTTGTCAGCAATACTGTAGTGTGGCGAAAAATATCGTTCGCACCACGGGCAAAAATGTTTTTCCAGCTCTCAATCTTTTCTAGTCCACGGCCTACGGCCTCGGACTTGAAAACCGATTTCGAGCTGGAAAAATCTCATTTTCTGCTCTAGGTGCGAAATATACTATTCAATGTTTTTTTGTCATACTTACTCAATTGCAGCTGTTTTCCATGCATTAAGTCAAGCCGGTAAACAGCTGTTTGCAGAACAAGAAAACATGTGATTTTCATTACAGCATACTATACTGTAAAGAGATCATATGTTCTCTTTACAGGTCGTGTATGTTAGGACTCTACTGATCCTAATAACATCTGAGAATTAATATACTAACTCAAATACTAAAGAACTCATTTAAGGAGTTTCAAGTTATAAGAACTCATCTGAAATCTTATAATTTAGGCCTTTTATTTGAGCTCGAAGGGTCTGTCTGTTATTAACTAGGCAGCAGCAGGTAATGGTTTCTGTTTCTCAGCAATATTATTCTTTCTCAGATAAGTATGACAAAAAGTATTGTACGTAACTTGTCGGTAAATATTTACCGCATTCGTATGATAATTCTGCCCTCAACTACGTTTCGGGCAGAAACAATCATACTTATGCGGTAAATTATCGTTACCGGACTTGTTACGTAAAGTACTATTAAAGTATCGTTTTTCAATATGCCGCCTTTTTGTTTCTACGAAGGTTAGGTAGTTGAAATTACCTGAAAATATTTTAGAACCTACTTTGTAAACTGTGTAAAATGTAGAAAATTTCAGTGCATGAATGGTCACGTAATATAAAATCAAACGTATAAACCTCTTCGTGGGACACGGTGTATATGCAGCATTCAATAAAGTGTTATAGTGAGGTCCTCCTCACTATTTGATCAATATTGGTGTTGCTATCCTTGTCTAACATGCGACAAAGCAGATACCGCTATTCTACTCTAGTTCCACAAAGTTGTCAGATTGTCTTTTAACGATGTAGAGATATAATTTGTTGACAACAAATTCAATGTCAATTATGAAAATTTACAAGTTTATCATTGAAAATATATATTTAATTTACGGATAAAATATAATTTACTAGCCGTCAGGCTCGCTTCGCTCGCCATATCCGTCTAGCCAGGGAGCTCCGCCCCCTGGACCACCGACAGGATCGTTCAAGAATGAGATCAGCAGGCTCGCTTCGCTCTCCTGCATTTTTCATTTTTATCATATGTTAGGACGATCCAGTTAGGACTAAACGGATATGGCGAGCGAAGCGAGCCGGACGGCTAATATAATATAATATCAGGAATAGCTCTGATTGAAGTAGCAGTGCCCAATCAAATTTTCCGCGATAAATGCATTTCAATCTTCAACTTGGTGCCAACCTAACAAAGTCAACTCAACTTAATGCCAACCTGACAAAATTATTAATTTAGTTACCAGTTAACAACTGTTTCGAAGAGGTACTCTCTCTAGATTCTAGACTTATAGTTCTATATTAACATATGGTATGGACATTTTTCAATTATAAGTAAGAGAATAAGAAGAATATACATGGTAAAAGACGAACTGTAAACCCTTAAAACCACCCTTAGAGTTGAAATATTGCCAAAAGATTTCTTAGTGCGCCTCTAAAGGGCCAACTCAACATACCTACCAAATTTGAACGTTTTTGGTCCGGTAGATTTTTAGTTCTGCGAGTGAGTGAGTGAGTGAGTCAGTCAGTCAGTCAGTGAGTGAGTGCCATTTCGCTTTTATATAATATATATATATATATATAGATTATTTGTATAATTAGAATTGTTGTATAAATTAGAATTGGAACCGTTTTGGGCTTATAAGCATGTGGTACTTTTCTGTAAGTTGTGTTATTCTGAATGATTAAATAAATAAATATATTTTCAACAAGAATGAACTGTTAATATTACCATAATTTATACCGCTATAAGGTATCCGCTGTGGTAGCAAGGCAGAGAATCGGCAACGTTGTTCTCCTATCTTTCCCCACTGCCATTATAATGTGGACCTCACTATAGAGTCGTCCAGCGTAGTAGCGTAGATAAGAAGCGTCTGTTGCGCATGCGTTGCACCTTCTTTCTCACCGGGGGGCACTTTCTAAAAAATGCGCGCCTTATTCCAGCTGGCGTCTTATTTTGTTCTGCTCGTCGTGTTCTGAGTTTTGGTTGACTGGAGGTGGTGGAGGAGGAGGAAGAAGAGGAGGAGGAGGAGTTGGTGGTGGAGGAGGAGGAGTATGATTAGGATAGTGATGATTATAAGAAGGTGGTGGTAGAAGAGAATTGAATGAAAATGTGGCAGAAACATGAAATTGTGTCTGATGAAATATTTGAAAAATTGTGTCGTTGAAATAGAAATATAAAAGATTGAATGAATGTGGGACGGAACAAACCCAAATTATTGTAGCTGAGTGAGAAGCGGAATGTGATTGGTCGGAATATACTATTATTATATTATTATTATTATTACTATTATTATTATTATAATTCATAGTATTGATAGAACAGGGCCTGGACTGATGATATTATAATTATTTGGGAAATTAACATCTGAAGTAAAGTAACATGTAACATCAATTGAAAAATACTAAGTGGCGGCTGCACAAAAGCCGGTTAAATCCTGATTAATACCACCAGAACCAATCAGAGGAGCCTATTTTTCAAAAAAGTCTTCCCCGATTGGTTCTCCTGAAATTGATCAGGATTAAAATTTAACCGGCTTTTGTGCAACCGGCACTAATACGATAAATAAATACTGAATGAAAAAGACTAAGAATGAGACTAAGACTTTTGAATGTCAAAATTTGAGGCTCGATTTTCATTTTTTGTGTAGTTGAGAAGTTGATATTGTGGTAATTATTCATATTGAATGAAAAAGACTAAGAAATTGTCAAAAAACCACTGATTTATTGATAATTAGAAAGACCGGTTCCGGTTATTACACCATTGTCAATCTCTGATAAACTGAGTTTGTCAGAAATGAGTTTATCAGAGATTGACAATGGTATAATAACCGAAACCGGTCTTTCTAATTATCACTAAATCAGTGGTTTTTTGACAATTTTATAGTCTTTTTTATTCAATATGAATAATTACCACAATATCAACTTCTCAACTACACAAAAATAAATAAATACGACTAATAGTCATACTAATACGAGTATTAGAGGGATAACGAAGAAGAAGAAGAAGATATGATCAGGAGGAGGTGGAAGGGGAGGACAAATTGATTCCAAGTCCAAGAAAATTGAATTGTTTTAAACAACGGAGCAGAAGAAAAAAGAAGAAGAAAACAGGAGGAGAAGGAGGAGAAGAAGAAGAAAGCAGGAGGAGAAGATGAAGAAGAAGAAGATATGATCAGGAGGAGGTGGAAGGGGAGGACAAATTGATTCCAAGTCCAAGAAAATTGAATTGTTTTAAACAACGGAGCAGAAGAAAAAAGAAGAAGAAAACAGGAGGAGAAGGAGGAGAAGAAGAAGAAAACAGGAGGAGAAGGAGGAGAAGAAGAAGAAGGGGAGGAGAAGGAGGAGGAAGAAGTAGGAAAAGAAGAAGATGAAGAAGAAGTAGGAGAAGAAGATGATGAAGAAGAATGAGAAGATGATTTTTATGTGAAAGACGGCCTAAGCCTGATGTAGTGCCGCACAGTTAGGTCGCTGATGGACGCTAAAAGTGACTATAGTATAGTCACTAGAGTGACTACAGTCACTATAGTGTGACTATACTTGTTCGGCGTAAGCGACAATAATAATTTATCAGCAGTTGCGATTTGTCCGAAAACAAGTGACAGACTGTGTTTTGGTTGCGCGTCGATGAACCGACTAACGGTCACATCATGTTTTTTTTGCAAACGGTACTGCACCTCAAGATGAGATCTGCTAGCCATTACGAACAAATTTTGTCGATATTGGTACTCCGTGTGATGGATTCTACGAAGAAAACAAATGGGGTTTCTATAGTGAGGTCCACGTTATAACGGCAGTGGAGAAAGATAGGGAACAACGTTGCCGATCCTCTGTCTTGTCAATGCCTTCTATGGAGGGTGACTGATACCGGTTTATTGATGTAATATCAACTTTTCATTCTTGTTTAAAATAATAAATTATATTTTATCAAGAAATACATTTTTTTTTTCAATAATTTCATCATGAATCAAGATGCAAATATCGGGGACCGAGCTTCGCTCTGGAGTATAAAAGCATAAAAAATTTATTACGAAAGAAGAAATTATAATAACATTCATACAGAAATGTTCTATCTAATCACAGTAAATTGAGATTAATTCCAGAGGAATGCAAAAATTTCCCTCAAAAGGCCCAGTTGCACAAAAGCCGGTTAAATTTTAATCCTGATTAACTTCACGTGAACCAAATCAGAGAAGACCATTTCAAAAAGATGGATCTACTGGAATTAATCAGGATTGGAAATAACCCGGCTTTTTTGCAACCGGCACTAAGTACCTGATTGAATGATTACAAAAGTTCAACAGCTGAGTCATAATTTTGACACAGTCCCACACACATGAACTCGTTCATTCACTTACATCACCAACAGACGACGAAATATTCAATATCAGCTGTTTTTTCCTAGGATGAATAATAATTATCCTTTTAATGTACTTCAGCGAGTTTTCCCAGGGATGAGGCCTAGTGCAATCGAATTTATATTATAAACCTACTATGTTCTGAATTTCGTGAGAATCGTTAGAGCCGTTTTCGAGATCCGGTGGAATACAAACATACTAGTAGTTCTGTGAACAGTAGACCTCACTCAGTATTCTCATCCACAAGTACCTGATTGAAGCTATAGACCTTATGGAAATACAGCAATAGACTAGCTTCTTCACACATCTGTGTAATCACTTGTCAGCTGATTTATGATGAATAATTCTATAGTCTGATTTTTACTCCAATATTGGCGTATGAAGGAGGCTCCTTTTTCCTCTTATATTATCCTTGAAATGCAAAATTTCCAAAAACCGTGTATATACGTCGAAGCGCTATTTAAAAAGAACATACCTGTCAAATTTCATGAAAATCTATTACCGCGTTTCGCCGTAAATGCGCAACATATAAACATAATATAAACATTTAAACATAAAGAGAAATGCCAAACCGTGGACTTGAATCTTAGACCTTACTTCGCTCGGTCAATAAACATATAAACAGAAGCTGCTCGTTTAATAGTATAGGATATTTTGTTAATTAATGATTAATTCTACATTGTTGAAGAACAATCTGGCAACAGAGCAATTGAATATATTTTTTGAAAAATTACCAACTCCTATTATTTATTGAATCTCCATTCTATTTTTGTAAAGCAACTGTATCCTTATTGATCAAATCAACCTTCTGTTTCCGCTTGAATCCTTTTCAGCCATTTCAAATCCTTTACCCAAACTTCTCTCATATCATACTTTGCCCACAATCTTGAGAGCTCAAACTTTTTCCCCATACTTAGCTTCAGTCTATGAGTTGAAACTTTTCCTTTCCATGCTTATTCGTAAGATCTATAAGTTATTTTTTATCGGATTCAGCCATTTTAGCTTAGTATGTGAGTTACTTCTTATCGAATATAAGTCGCTGGCCCGTCCGACCGAAATAAACATTGGCCAAGTTTATATAGTGGAGCGGCTGGCTATTCAGGTAGTTTGCGATGGGACGATATTTTGTACGTCGGATGCAGTGTGCAGCCATGCTTTGAAGAAGATGAAGAAGAAGAAGAAGAAGAGAAGAAGAAGAAGAAGAAGAAAAAGAAGTAGAAGAAGAAGAAGAAGAAGAAGAAGAGGATGAAAAATCTGTAATAGAAGGAGTCAGTATAGAGCGATAGGATGAGATGAAGAAGAAGATGATGATGAAGAAGAGGAAGAAAAAGTAGAAGGAGAAAGAGGAGAAGAAAAAGAATATGAAATAGAAGAAGTAGTCGGAATAAAGCTATAGGATGAGAGGAAGAAGAAGATGATGATGATGGAAGAGAGGAACAAGAAGTAGAAGGAGAAAGAGTGATGAGGAAAAGAAAAAGAAGACGGAGAAGTAAAAAAGAAGGAAGATTTTCATGAAATTTGACAGGTATGTCAAGTTTCAAAATCGTTTTTTAATTGCGCGTCGACGTATATACAAGGTTTTTGGAAATTTTGCATTTCAAGGATAATATAAAAGGAAAAAGGAGCCTCCTTCATACGCCAATATTAGAGTAAAAATCAGACTATAGAATTATTCATCATAAATCAGCTGTCAAGTGATTACACATATGTGTGGAGAAGCCAGTCTATTGCTCTATTTCCATAAGATCTATAGTTTCAATCTGGTACTTGTGGATGAGAATACTGCGTGAGGTCTACTGTTCACAGAATCACTAGTATAGAGAGAGAGACAAAGAGATTGATTGATTGATCGAGTACTTTATTTATGTAGATTACAATATATACTGTCTTATACACTTATATACAATAGCTTACAATACAGCAGAATTATAGATGAATTTACATGATATAGACTAAGAAAATAATTATTGAACTGTATATGATATGAAAAAGCAATTTGTAATATAATAACTATAGATAATAATTATATTGTTATGCATCTACATAAATTGGCGGAGCTTTGGACATATCAATGTCCATTCTTCGGAAAGAATATTAAAAATATCCTCCCCACTAACTCTCTACCAAAAGAGAGAGAGAGAGAGAGTGAGAGAGAGAGAGGGTGAGAGAGAGTGAGAGAGTGAGCGAGAATGAATCCATCTCCATTTGAGAAGTTGGAAGGAGAGTGGCTGTGCATTTCTTATTTCTTTGTCGAGTCGGTTCGCTCATAAAACCTTGAGTGGACCCATAACATTGGGCGCAGAATTGTTTTTAGCTTTTCTGTTGTGTGTTGTGTTGACTTTTGCAAGCCAACTACATAACCGTCAGCAGAGGTCCTTGATTCGTCATCACGATTGTCTTCTCTTGGATGATTTGCTAAAATTGGGAGATTGCTGTCCGATTCATGTCTACTTCATATTATATTTGCAGTGTTCTTGAATATAATAAAGTAGAATAAAATAGAATGAATTCGTATTTGAAAACTGTTTGTTGTTGGATTGTTTTGAGTATTTGCAGTAAACGATATTTTGATTTTGAGCTGTAGTTCTGATTGTTGTTCAGTTACAAACACATCATATTGTAGTTGAAGTTTTTCGGTTTATCCTTTGATAGTTTATGTATTTTTGTTCGTACGATATTTTGTCTTCTTTATGAATTCTATCAGATTAAACGGAACTTGGCAGACATCATATGTTTGAAATCATCTGTTCAAACTAATAAAATTTATAAGGACGGCAAAATATCGTACGAGCAAAAATCGATGTGTCTGTGTGGGGCTTTAGCAAGATCTATAAAAATCGGGTCAAGACACATGTGTTCCTTATGGAGCGGCCATTTTGTGCCTATTTCATGGCGGTACATTTGAAAATCCAATCTAATTAAATTTTCTCGTAACAAAATCATGCATTACGCATTTTAAAAATAATATTCTAGTTCAGATAATACGTGAAATCAGGTTTTCAATTTTTTTAGTAATGAAATTTCAATAATAAATGCTTCAATTACTCAATTTTTTATTATTAAAAATTGTTCTTATTCTTGTAACCTAAGGATTATGATTCATAAGCATGGGGACAAGACAGGAATATGCTAGGCCAACAGCAAAAAGAAACAATTAAATCTAACATCAATTAAATCTAAAAAAATTAAACATTAATTAAATCTAACGAAATCTAAAAACAATTAAACATCAACAATCAAACATCAAACAATTAAATCTAAAAATCAGCAATTCAGTTTGCTAAATACTATAATTCTGTAGGAAGAATTATTTTTTCCTCCACCTACTGTCAAAAGTACTTTACTCCCTGAAACATGATACTAAAGTGTCAATTTTCGTTCTCGGTACTAAAAAACAGAAAAACTCCCTAGGGAGTAAAAGTGACTCCATTTAAATAACATGGGAAGCATCTCTATTTTAAAAACGTACATTTGGAATAGGTCAGAAGGTCTAAGCTCAGATGAGGAAGCTTATAGAGTAGTCATTAAACCAACTAAATTCAATACCTCAACCAGACATTTGATCGATATATAAAATTTATGTTTGTATGCTAAAATTATTATTACAAACTTCATATCACTATACTAAAAAAAATGTATGTATTTTTTTCTTTTTTTCCATGTTGTTCAAAATATCGAATATTTTTATTAACTAATCAAATTTGAAACGGGAACTTCATCATAGCTGTAGTTTTGGCTGTCATTGTTGTTACAACTTTAGCCGACAGATAGTGCTGTCGGAGGAGAACTGTGATTACAAGCCAGCTGTTTCTGTTTACTTTTTAGATATGTTGTAACACATGTTTGGTCACATACGTTTTAAAAATTATTTTATTAGCAGTTTTTATAAAAATGTAGGTGGAGGAAAAATGTGTGTATATCACGAGTGAAAAATGTTTTTTCTCCCTCAGGAATATTGTTGCCCTCGGCTTCGCCTCGGCTTCAAACTTTTCCCTCAGGGAGAAAAAACAGCACTTTTCACTCTAGATATACAAATAACTATTACAATTCCAATTACTCATAATACATCATGAATCATGATGTCTGCTTACAAGCAAAATTCACTAAGTCAATAAATGGTTGTATTATGAGTAATACATCTATATACTCATATATGATCATCATATAGATGATCTTATTATATAACACAGATAATTAGAGTGAACATGCAAACTTTCGAAATCGTTTTTCTCAAACTATCATTTTGACGTTGTGCCTTCTGTTTGTAAGCTGACAATCTACAATGATGACAGCTAAAAATAAATTAGAAAATTAGTGAACTAGAACCCCAAAAAATGGCGATTTTGCAATCACGGGATAGTGTCATGACCTGTATTTATTCATCTTGGGCTTTAGGGTTTTATAATTTACAACAAGAGGATTTTAATTAATAAACCCTTGCGGAGCAGGGGCTACCTGCTAGTTAGTAATTAATTTTACTAATTACTAGTTAGTAATTAATTTTACGAATTACTAGTTATTAATTAATTTTACTAATTACTAGTTATTAATTAATTTTACAATATCGGGGCACCGAGCTTCCCTCGTTATTTTTATTGATAAACAGAACACAATTCTCTAAAATGATCGTGTTTATATTTTACAGCTGGCTATACGTCATCTTATGAATTTCGGGGATGCGATATTTAGATTTTTCACATACTCACTCGCTCACTCACTTTTTTACTATCCACAGCTGTTTCAGCCAAGGATGAATTATCCTTTTAATGTCAAGTTTTCCCAAAGATGAGAGACCTAGTCAATCGAATTTTTATATCATAAACCTACTATGTTCCAAATTTTGTGAAAGCCGTTTTCGAGATCCGTTGAACATAAATATATACACATATAACCACATAACCAGATAACCACCTTATAAATATATACAGAAACTAGCCGTCAGGCTCAATTCGCTCGCCATATCCGTCTAGCCAGAGGGCTCCGCCCCCTGGACCCCCGACTGGATCGTCCAAGAATGAGATCAGCAGGCTCGCTTCGTTCGCCTGCATTTTTCATTTGAGAATTTTTATCGTATGTTAGGACAATCCAGTCGGGGGTCCAGAATAAACGTCTGGCTAAACGGATATGGCAAGCTAAGCGAGCCTGACGGCTAGTAATATAATATTCCCAGCAGTGCCCAATCAATTTTTCCGCGATAAATGCATTTAAATCTCAACTTGGTGCCAACCTAACAAAGTCAACTCAACTTGATGCCAACCTGACAAAATTATTAATTTAGTTGCCAGTTAACAACTGTTCGAAGAGGTACTCTATCTAGATATAGTTCTATAGTAACATTGATATGGAAATTTCAATTATAATTAAGAGATTGGGAGAAGAAGAATATACATGCTAAAAGACGAACTTTAAACCCTTAAAAACAACCCTCAGAGTTGAAATATTGCCAAAAGATTTCTTAGTGCGCCTCTAAAGGGCCAACTGAACATACCTACCAAATTTGAACGTTTTTGGTCCGGTAGATTTTTAGTTCTGCGAGTGAGTGAGTGAGTGAGTCAGTCAGTCAGTCAGTCAGTGAGTGTCATTTCGCTTTTATATATATAGATTGCTCGCTTAATATAATAGGATGAATAATGTTATTCTATTATATTCTATTCCTTCATCGATATTTCATTTATTCATAGACAATAGATACAATTCTTGTCAATATATTATTGCCAATTTAACCTCTGTTCTTCTCTCTTTATTCTCAATTGTTTTCACTCTTCTCCTTTCTTCGCTCCTTAATCTTAATTAACACTCAACATCATTTTCAATATTCCTAGTAATCTACGCTTTGTTTTTTGTTAGTTCCCAACTTTCCTTAATCCCCTCTCTTAGTTCCTCGTCAGTACCCCTCTATATATTCCTCTGCCAATACTCCCCTTGGTTTAGACTAGTAAAATCGTCGATGGGGAAAAACTGGTAGGAGTTGTTGGTGGGGGACGATTGAGGAAGGGTGGGAGGGTAAATTTCGGCAAAACATCAATTTGAATGTCGGCCAAATTGGCGCACTTTCAAATCCCGCGGCGGTATTTAAGTAGTGTTGACTCTGCGATTGGATAGAGGTCTCAAAGATAGAAAAAATAGACACTTGGAAATCTGTACACGTAAAGATCACTCTGTGAAGGTCGTTCATCGAAAGAAAGGGTCGCTCAGCCTGAGAGTGTAGAGTGTAACTACATCTATAGAACTACAGAACTACAATTATAGAACTAAAACTATAGAACTACAGAGCTACAATAATTATAGAAGTAAAACTATAGCACTACATTCTATATACTCTCTACTCGCAGCACGCATCAACCGTTCATTGCGAAACAATTGGAACACTCGCAACATCACAACATCGCAACATAGTTTCAGTTATTCTTCTTAGTTTTCTTTTTCTTCTTCTTCTTCTTCTTCTTCTTCTTCTTCTTCTTCTTCTTCTTCTTCTTCTTCTTCTTATTCTTCTTCTTTTTCTTCTTCTTTTTCTTTTACTTCTTTTCTTTTTTCTTTTCCATTTTTTCATATGATAAAGGTTTTTTCGCCCCACTTGGATGTAATGAGCTGGTTTACGTGCGTCATATGGAGGCCGAAAGTGTTTTCTGACCAGGCCGGTAAAATTTTTACGGCCCTAGGGCTGTAAAATATCCTTGAAGTCAGCTGATTCTGATTTGATGTGAACGTGTTTACAAAATAGTTTATGAAACGGAATCAGTTTATGCTTCTAGAATTGAATAAAGTTTTTGCAATAAGATACTATAATTTTATTTGGATGAATGGAATACAAATGAGATATTATAAACTATTCAAATTCATTTTCAAAGTATAATAGAATCTAACCTCAAACCTCCTAGTTACAGCGTTTATCACGGAACATTGTGGATAAACGGAATCATTTTATGCTTCTAGAATTCAATAAAGTATTCTGCAATAATATACTATCATTTTATTTGGATGAATAAAATACAGATAAGATATATTATATTATAAACTATTAAATAATCGATTTTCAGAGTAGGATAGAACTTCTAACCTAAACTTCCGTTGACATTCAGATTGGCCAAATTTCAAGTGTGCTAAAACAGCTGATCAAAAACTTTTCATTATTTGTGTTTATCATTCAAATTAATAAACATTTATAATAATATCATCTTATTGTCATTTGAAAGAAAAAAGTATAAACTCAACCTCTTACATAATCTTTTAGACAAATCAGAATAAAAAATAAAAATACTTGGACAATTTCTGATATTCAGATTACCTCAGATTTGCTAGAGCTATGACCTTCCACTTTTGCTTTCGGAAGTGCTTATAATAGACAATTATTCTCATATGTATATTGTTTATTTTTCTGTGTGGCGAAAAATAACGTTCTCACCATGGGCAAAAATGTTTTTCCGGCTCTCAATCTTTTCTAGTCCTCGGCCTACGGCCTCGGACTTGAAAACCGATTTCGAGCCAGAAAAGTCTCATTTTACTGAGATAGGCCCTAGGCCCTAGGTGCGAAATATACTATTAATAATAGAGGGTACTACAAATTTTTATATTGTTTTTATTAACATGTAAAACATTTATTGTAGTGACATTAGTTACAAAGATGAATTAGATATTGAGAAGAAAATAGGAAAGTTCCAAATGATATGTGGAAATATCAGCAGGACTTTGGGTAAAAAAGCTAGAACAGATACAATTATAAAATTTTATAAGGTAATGGCCGCTCCAGTCCTCCTCTATGGTAGTGAATCATGGGTTACTACGAAGCCACTTGAAAGTAGAGTGCAGGCAGCCCAGGTGAGATTTCTCCGAAGAACCAAGGGATGTGACAGAAGAGATCATTTCAGGAATGAAGATATTGGGAAAGAATTGAAAATCTGCAGCATGAATGAAAGAGTTACGGAGAATCGGCATCAGTGGATGGAGCATGTTTGGACCATTTAAAGTCTATAATTATCAGCCAGTAGGCAAAAGAGATGTTGGCAGACCACGCAAGCGGTGGCAATAATAGGATTTTTCCTCCACCTACTGTCAAAAGTACTTACTTTACTCCCTGAAACATGATACTAAAGTGTCACTTTTTCGTTCTCGGTACTAAAAAACAGAAAAACTCCCTAGGTAGTAAAAGTGACTCCATTAGAATAGGTCAGAAGGTCTAAGCTCAGATGAGGAAGCATATAGAGTAGTCATTAAACCAACTAAATTCAATATCTCAACCAGACATTTGATCGATATATAAAATTTTGTTTGTATGCTGAAATTATATTACAAACTTCATATCACTATACTAACAAACATTTTTCTTTTATTCCATGTTATTCAAATATCAGCCAAAGAATATTACTTATTAACTAATCATATTTGAAACTGGAACATCATCATAGCTGTATTTTTGGCTGTCATTGTTGTTACAACTTTAGCCGACAGAATAATGCTGTCGGATGAGAACTGTGATTACAAGCCAGTTGTTTCTGTTTACTTTTTAGATTATGTGTAACACATTGTTTGGTCACATACGTTTTTAAAATTATTTTATTAGCAGTTTTATAAAAATGTTGGTGGAGGAAAAATGTTGTGTATATCCGAGTGAAAATGTTTTTTCTCCCTCAGGAAAATTGTTGCCCTCGGCTTCGCCTCGGGCTTCAAACTTTTCCCTCAGGGAGAAAAACCAGCACTTTTCACTCTAGATATATAGATAACTATTTTATGTTTATTTGAATAATTGGCTAGATGTGAGTCGGAACAGGTTAAAGCCTAATCCTTGTTTGTAAGAAGAAAAGAAGAAGAAGACATTAATTTATTGTTTGAACAGATCACCTCAATCTTCTAATCAATTCGAATTGTTGCTTTCTTTTGTCATTCCAAATCAAATGAATACTGTACTCAATGATGGTCAATTTATTCTCTCCACTTGTATTTTACGATTGTGAAATTGCTCCAATCACGCACTTTCGAGAGTAGGCCTACATGGCAGACAGTTGGTTAATGGTTAGCCCAGTGAGGCGAATATTGAAGTACAGTATCTGTATTTGACAGACTCGTCGTTACTATGCGTCTTGTGTGTGAGCTCTCTCTCTCTCTCTCTCTCTCTCTCTCTCTCTATATCTATATATATATTATATATATCTGTATATCTATATATATAATAAATATATATATATATAATATATAGATATATATATATTATATATATATATATATATATAATATATATATATATATATTATATTATATAATATATATATATATATATATATATCTATAATATATATATATAATATATATATATATATATAGGAGGATGAGAGAGAGAGATAGAGAGAGAGAGAGAGAGAGAGAGAGAGAGAGAGAGAGAGAGTGATAGTGAGAGCTCACAATATATATATATCTAATAGATATATATATATATATCTTCCATACTCTCTCTGTGACTCTCCCACTCTCTCTCTCACACACACACTCATCTATCACATTCTGTCTCTCACTATATCTCTCATGCACTCTCCCTCTGTCACCCCCCCCACACCTCTCTCACACACAGACACACTCTTTCTCTCTCTTATTCCGCCTCTCACTCCCTGTCACTATATATATCACTCTCTCTCTCACTCTGTCTCTCTATTTCTCTCTCTCTCTCTCACACACACACACACACACACTCTGTCTCTCTATATCTCACGCACTCTCCCTCTCTCTCTCTCCCTCTCCCTCTCACGCACTCACCCTCTCCCTCTCACACACTCTCTCTCTCACACTCTCTCTCACAAACATACACACAGACACACTCTTTCTCTCTCTTATTCCGCCTCTCACTCCCTGTCACTCTCTCTGTCTCTATATTTACAAAAAAAGTAAACTCTCTCTGTCACTCTCTCTGTCTCTATATACATTATCAAAAAAAGTTTGTCATAGGGTTAGCAGTAGACAAACCCGACTTAAACCCTGGATCACATCAAGTTTAGTTAGATCTATAAGGACAAGGAACAAAATGACTATAAAAGCTAGAAGACAGCCGTTCAATGATGCACTTGCCAACAAATTAAAAAATTATAATACTATTTTAAAGAGGATTTTGCGCGTGGTAAAGGAGACTTATTTCAAAAACAAATTTATTAACTGCAAACATAATATCAAGAAGACCTGGGAAACAATAAATGAAGCACGGATTCTACTAAACAAAAGAAAATATATCTTCTGATATACAGGCATTGATAAACGAGTAATAAAGTCAGACAAAGAATAGATAGCAGATGAATTCAATAAATATTTCACTACAATCGTAAAGAGATCACAAATAGAATCTAAAGAACTTAAATCAAGACAAAACATACAGTATAGAGTAATTCCAGAAATTGTAATTCATTCTTTTTTACACCAGTCTCACAAGAAGAAGTTATTAATACTATTTTTAGTCTGAAAAGAAGGTAACTCCTGGCCCTGATGGAGTATATGCAAATTGCCTCATTGAAAATGCATATAATATTCTAAACCTCTTGAGCATATAATTATCTATGTTTTCAACAGGGCTACTTCCCTGACGAAATGAACGGGCTATAGTCATTCCATTACATAAAAAGGAGAAATCCAGTTTGAATAATTATCGTCCTATTTCCCTCTTATCTAGTATAGTAAAATTATAGAAAAATGTGTAAAGTCGAGACTAATATCCTACTTAAATAAATATAAAATCTTAAATAGTTCTCATTGGGTTTTCAGAGTGGCCTTAATACTTCTGATGCAATATTTAGAGTGAGTAGAGAAGTTATAAATCATTTAGATAGAGGAAAAAAGTGCTTGGAATCTTTCTGGACTTCCAAAAGGCTTTCGACCCAGTGGACCATGAACTCTTGCTAAATAAAATGGAAATTATCGGTTTTAGAGGCATAGTTTTAAATTTTTTAGGTCTACTTAAACTAGGTCACAGCCGTAAAAATTGATGATACAATTAGCAACGATAGAGAGTTGAAGCTGGGATTCCACAAGGAACAGTGCTTGGCCCAATTCTATTCCTAATTTATATTAATGATTATTAAATATTGAGCTAGACTGTGGCTCTCTCTACTCTTTTGCGGATGACACTGTAGCTCTGTTTCATGGAAATTCATGGATGGAAACATTTAGAAAGCAAATAGTGGTATAGCAAAGATAAAAAATTGGTGTGACCACAATAAATTATGTATAAATAAAGATAAAACTGTGGTTCTACCCTTTTACCTCACAATGGCTGGTAAGCCCTCTGAGGAGTACCAACTTAAAATAATTATATTCATAAACCTGACTGTAATCAGTCTTATTGCCAGTGTGTTCCTCTCTTTGTTCATGATTCTGTAAATACCTAGGCATCATGATAGATTCTCGACTAAGGGGGGAGCCACATATCTTCTTATGTTTGTAATAGATTAAGGAAAACTTTTATAATTTTGTTCAATTGAGAATATTCTTCCTTGACCAGTTGAGGATGGTATTCCTTGCCCTAATCTCTTCTGTAATTGAAACGGCATTGTTGGATGGGAGGTTGTGGATCTTCCATCTTACAACCCCTTATTTTGCAATATAAGAAAATTGTAAAAATATGTCTGAATAGACCAGTTAGATATCCCACTAACCTAATCTATAAGAATTCAAAGTTCTAAGCCCTGAGGATTTATATAAATTTAACTTATAAAATATGTATTTGAACGACCATTAGATTTTCCAGTGACTCCTGAACATGGATATACAACTCGTGGTCAAGCCAGAGAGAAACTGTATGAGCCGAGATGTTAACTGCATCTGCGCTGGTCATGCCGCCTTTCAGGGTCCTCGTTTATTTAATGTTTTACCTTTCGATATTTCTAGAGAGTTCCTCCTTATCGATTTTCTGTAGAAGTTAAGATTGTATTTATCGGCTTCATAAATTGTTTCGTTTCATTTTTTTTTTTTTTTTTCATTGAAATATGTTTAACTTTATTCTGTAAACTAGGCTATATAAACTAAGCATTGTAATCAATTTGTTTATTTTTGTGGAAGATGTGTATTTTTGTTTAGATTGCTTTAATGGCATAAATAATACTATTTATGTAAGTAGCTCTATATAGTACTTGAAGCAGCTGAATCGTTTTTCTTATATATTTTCTGTATTCATAAGACGAACCACTCCTCGACGCAGGCCTAGCCTAATGAGAGTGCACTTGATATTTTTTATGTTTTATGCTTTGTAAAATTGTACAATGAAGTGAATAAAAGTTATTATTATTATTATTATTATTATATCTCTCTCTCACACACACACTCTCTCTCTCTCTGGTAGAGAAATTTGGTAGAGAGTTAGTGGGAAGAATACTTAGAATATTCTTTCCAAGAATGGACATTGATATGTCCAAAGCTCCGCCAATTTATGTAGATGCATAACAATATAATTATCTATATTTTATATTACAAACTACTTTTTCATATCATATACAGTTCAATAATTATTTTCTTAGTCTTTTGTAAATTCTCTATAATTTTGCTGTATTGTAAGCTATTGTATGTAAGTGTATAAGCCAGTATATATTGTAATCTACATAAATAAAGTACTCAATCAATCAATCTCTCTTAGGGTTGTGTGGCAGAGAGTACCAGGAGTCCTAATTCAGCCCTAATAAAGGCATATAATCAATCAATCAATCTTTCACACTCTCTCTCACAAACACAAACACAGACACACTCTTTCTCTCTCTTATTCCGCCTCTCACTCCCTATCACTCTCTATCTGTCTCTCTATTTCTGTCACACTCTGTCCCTCTATATCTCACGCACTCTCCGTCTGTCTCACTCTCTCTCACTCTCTCTCCCTCTGTCTCTATATCTCTCACTCGCTCACACACTCTCTCACTCTCTACAGTAGATTCTGTGATCCCTCTCACTCTTATAAAGTATACAATCCACTGATTCAATGTGACAGCAGTGATAATAATAATAATAATGTCGTGCTAGCTTGCAGCAACGCAATGGGCAGACAGGCAGGCAGATTCACTTCAAAATGTCAGCATTTATTGCGCAAATAACAACACAGCTTCCCATTTAAGCAAAGCTGCAAGTTTGAAGTCTCGCTGTGGAGCGACCGACGCATACATTCGCGTGTGTGCGAGTCTGAAAGGTGGTCATTTGGTGGAGAAGGAGGTAGAAGAAGAAGAAGAAAAAAAAAGAAAAAAAGAAAGAAGAAGAAGAAAAGAAGAATAAGAAGAAGAAGAAGAAGAAGAATAAGAAGAAGAAGAAGAAGAGAAGAAGAAGAAGAAGAAGAATAAGAAGAAAAAGAAAAAGAAAAAGAAGGAGAAGAAGAAGAAGAAGAAGAAAAAGAGGTAGTCGAGTAAGAGATGGAGAAGAAGAAGAATTGGTAGGAGGTGGAGAAGGTGAAGAAGAAGAAGAATTGTGGTGAGGAGGAGGAGGTGGTGAAGTGGAGAAGAAGAAGAAGAAGAAGACGTAGTTTAGGAAGAGATGAGAAGTATAAGACGATGAAAGTGAAGGATGAGAAGAAGGAGTAGAAGAAGAAGATGAAGAAGGTGGAGGTGGAAAAGAAAAGGAGTAGAAGAAAAATAAGGAGAAGGAGAAGTTGGAGAAGAAGAAGCAGTAGAAGACGATGATAAAGAAGACAAAGAAAGAAGAAGAGGTGGTGAAGAAGAAGAGATTGTGAAGAAAGATGTGGAAAAGAGGAAGGAGGAGAGGTGAAGAAGTTGGAGAAGAAGGAGTAGAAGAAGATGAAGAAGACGTGGTGTAGGAAAAAATGAGAAGAATTAGACGATGGAAGTGGAGAAGAAGGAGGAGAAGAAGAATATGAAGATGGAGGAGGTGGAGGAGAAGAAGGAGTAGAAGAAAAATACGAAGAAGGAGAAGTTGGAGAAAAAGAAGCAGTAGCAGAAGAAGATAGAGAAGAAAAAGAAAGAAGAAGAGGTGGTGGAGGAAGAGGTGGTTAAGAAGAAGAGATGGTGAAGAAAGACGTGGAAAAGAAGGAGGATGAGGTGAAGAAGTTGGAGGAGAAGATGAAGTTGGAGAAGAAGAAGGAGTAGAAGAAGATGAAGAAGGAAAAGAAGAAGAATAGTTTGTGTCGGAAGAGGTTGAGGTGAAGAAGAAGAAGAAGAAGAAGAAAACGAAGAGAGGAGGAGGAGAAGAGGAGGCTTTTCTTGTCTGCGTGCAGTGATTCTGCTTATAACGGTCTTGGAACGCAGCGAAGGATAAGCATAATACTGCTGTGATAAAAACCAGCAATCTAATGAAATTACTCTGCATCAGTGAAACCCTCATGTTTTAATCAGTTGGTACTAACGGAGCCGCTTTCTACAAATATCTGGCTGTTTGTCTGATTACTTCTTAATATCGGTGCACCGAGCTCTGCTCGTTATTTATTAATTGATAAACAGAAAACAATTGTTTAAAATGATCGTGTTTATATTTTACAGCTGGCTATACGTCAGCTTATGAATTTCGGAAATGAGATATTTTGATTTTCCACAGACCGCGAGTGCGTCTCACTCACTTATTTATTATCCACAGACGACGAAAGGCTCAGCTGTTTTTACAAGGATGAATTATCCTTTTAATGTCGTTCAGCTAGTTTTCCCAGGGGTGAGACCTAGTGAAATTGAATTTTTATATCATAAACCTACTATGTTCCAAATTTCGTAAAAATCGTTAGAGCCGTTTTCGACATAAATAACCATGAATAAATATAAATAATCAGATATAAAAATACAGAAATTGCTCGCTTAATATAATAGGATTGAGTCATAGATGAATAAATATCATATTCTGATCACGAGTTTATTCTTGACAGTTTCGACTATTTCCATAAGTAAAGTGAATCTGTTTGGGCTTTTGTGGGTGGGGAGTCCCTTGTAAGAGAATATTTCCATTGTCATCATCATATTCAATCATAATCATGATCATCGTATTGTCCGAAAATAGTCCAATGGAAATTGAGTTCTCCCTCACCAGCCCGCATCAATAGACGTTGCCAATTCGTCAGGTGTATTGTAACAAAATGTTAATTATCAGCTGTGGACAACCTTGATCAACTCTGGGTCAAGCCACACGAGACGTTTTCAAAACTAGTCGGCTGGGCTGGAAGCTCTCTGATTGGCTGATTCTCGATCAGCCAGTTTCCCGAATCAGCTGACTTCCGAATGCCAACCTAATAAGCCAGTCGAAGCGCTCCCTGCCCTGCCGACTCTTCTGAAAAGCCCCGTGTGGCTTGGTCCTTATGTAGTAACGTCTCTTCGAACTATTTTCATGTGGTTGAATGTAGGACTATAATCGTCCTGATTGATCTCTGTTATTGATTATTAGGCGACCAAACCAAACTTGGATAAGTTCGTTCTTGAGAATCGAATAAAAATATTACAAATAAAATCTTACAAATAAGACCTAGAGCTTCGTTAAAGAGCATATCTGACTGTTGAAATTATAAATCAATATCTGGGCACCGAGCTTCGCTCGTTATTTATTTATTGATAAACAGAACCAATTCTTCAAAATATTTGAGGAAGGACTAAGAGGCACAGCCCAAAACTGTTTCTTCCCAGAATTTTTATTTATAAACTATAAATGGTCCAAAAATTAGGTTATGTTCCATACACTTGGATTCAGGTCCAATTTTCAGTCCAAATATTTGAAAACAGAAAAGGTCTAATTTAGATTGTTTACAAACCAAATTGAATAATATAAAATAACACTCACTAATCACTTAAAACTGTAAAATAATGATTAAATTAGAATATTATGATATACCTTGTCATGTCAACAAATCATATTATTTTGATCGAGTCTATTAAAATTTCTAGATTTCTTGCGAGATACGGTAAGCTGATTGATTACACAGCTGATGACACACAGGCTTACGTATCTTCTGTTATCGACAGACGACGAAATTATCATGTGTTTTTCCAAGGATGAATAATAAATTATTATCCTTTTCATGTCCTTCGGCGAGTTTTCCCAAGGATGAGACCTAGTGCAATCGAATTTTTATATCATAAACCTACTATGTTCTAAATTTCGTGAAAATCGTTAGAGCCGTTTTCGAGATCCGTTGGACATAAATGACCAAATATTTACAGATATACAGAGATTGTTCGCTTAATATAATAGGATTTATCACTTTTACTACATACCTCAAAAGATAATAAACTATCAAAAAAAGTGACTCAATCAAAATTGACTTTGAAATCTCCCACTATCATCCCACTAAGCATAGAGAAACAATAGCGTAAGTAGATATCCCATGGTATAGGGCGTTTATGTCGCAACTTTTACTGTTATCGCAAGCCGATTACTGTTGATTATTGTCGAATTTTACTGTTTTGTTGTGGTGAGAGTGTATGAACGGCACAATATGAGAGACTACCAGTGTCACACAGCTTCACGGGAAAGAATTACATGAACTATCAGCTTGTGATAACAGTAAAAGTTACGACATAAACGCCCTATACCATGGGATATCTACTTACGCTATTGTTTCTCTATGGCACTACTGTCACCGAGTGATAATCCAGATTTAAAGTGATTATTAATTGTTTCGGTTTATGGTAGCACATATCATTGCTAATAATCTTTAATCTTAGCCAAGTTGAAAGTTTGTTATGTTCTTTAGAACAGGTAGTTTATGATTTCAAGCTTGAAGCACCGAAATCCTATTAACCTTTTTCAAGTATCTAGTCTCTGGCAGATCAAAGCTCTGTACATTTGATGATAAAGTTGGCATATAAGCATGCGGGCTAGTACCATCTGCTCAAAGATGTTGTCGATAGGGGCTCTAGGTGTGTGGGGGGAAAGATAAGTCCTTGAATGTTTTGAGACCGAGACAAAACCAATGTCCCATGTGGCAAATAAGATCTTAGCACACTTTCCACATTGTAGAGGAAATTGACATTTTTCGTATGTGAGGATTGTTCAGATGTGCACTTGCTTTTAGCGTATATTACTTCTTGAGGGCTCTACAGTAAAGTATAGAAACTATTTTGTAGAAACTGTCATATATACGTAATATGGAAAAAAAATTGAATAAAGTTTGAATTTGAAATTGAAATATAACTGTAACTATTAATTTTTGTATTTTCATCTGTTGTATTACTAGTAGTTCTGTGAACAGTAGACCTCACGCAGTATTCTCATCTACAAGTACCTGATTGAAACTATAGACCTAATGGAAATACAGCAATAGACTGGCTTCTCCACACATCTGTGTAATCACTTGTCAGCTGATTCATGATGAATAATTCTATTGTCTGATTTTTACTCTAATATTGGCGTATGAAGGAGGCTCCTTTTTCCTTTTATATTATCCCTGAAATGCAAAATTTTCAAAAACCTTGTATACGTCGACGCGCAATTAAAAAAGGAACATACCTGTCAAATTTCATGAAAATCTATTACCGCGTTTCGCCGTAAATGCGCAACATATAAACATTCAAACAAATGCCAAAAATGTCGACTTGATTCTTAGACCTCACTTCGCTCGGTCAATTAATAACTATTATTGCTGCTAATAACTAATAGCTGTTAAATAGAGGAACAAAAATTCAACGTTTCAAATCAATTTACGTTAGAGGCATGATTGCCTGTGACAATATTTGAAATAGCTTTTTAAACTTGGAAATTATCTTCTTCAATTTGTACTGTGAACATAATAATAATAATAGATTCTGACCAATCACAAGGTTGATCAACGATTTAGTAGAATATAGAGTGGACTAATGTGTGATTCAAGTGGTAGAAATTAGAACTTTAATATAAAATCCCAGATAGAAACTATAATTAGTTTATCAATTTATCAATATCAATTTAGTTTATTGAACACTTTACAAAATTTTATTTGTAGTATTTATAGAATGTATACGGTAACTATTATGATGTAGTATGAAATTTGAATACTCCTC